>NC_087357.1:26905327-27208357 GCF_030014295.1 Loxodonta africana
TCATTAACGTTCTACCATTCACTATGAAGTTAGCAGTGCGTTTTTCATAGAACGTTCTTTATTAAGGAAAGCCCCTCTTTTTCATTGTTGCTGAGAATTTTATAAGGAATAAAAGTCGAATTTTTCAGATATATTTTGCAAGTATTGAAATGATCATATGGTTGAAAAAATTCTTTCAATATTTTTTGCCATTCAGTTTTGCTGACAGTTCTTTCAGATTTGTTTGTTTAAAAAGTCTTTCTTTTGATTTGTTTTTGAAGGATATGTTTTTCTGACCAGATAGTTTTCTGTTCCATATATATGTATTTTTTTTCTTTCAGTGCCTTAAAACTCAAAAGATGTTGCTTTGTTTTCTAGTTTGCCCAATTACTGAAAAGAGATCTGTGGTAATTCTTACTTTTGTTTCTCTGTATTTAATGTTTCTTTTTTCTTCTCTGCATACCTTCAAAGTACAGTAAAACCTGCGAAGGCTGGAACCTGTGTAAGATTAGAAGCTGTCAGAGAAGGAAAACTAAAATATTTTCCACTAAAACAAGGAATAGAAAAGTGGTGAAACTGCACCCTGTCAAAGGCAGAAAACTTGTGAGACCTGAAAAAACAAGGAAGTCCCGTTGAATTCCAGCTCTCACAGGTTTTGCTGTATTTCCTTTATCTGTATGGTTCAGGAGTTGAATATGATTTGCCTGTGTGTGAGCATCTTTGGTTTGGTTTGGCCTGGTTTTTGGTTTGGTTTGCCTTAGTTTCTAGTTTTGTTTATTTTGGTTTTTAAAATCTGGATGGGATTTTCTGGGCTTTGTGGATCTGTGATTTATAGTCTTTTTTTTTTTTTTTTAAACTTTGAAAATTTCTTGGCCATTATCTCTTCAAATATTTCTTGAGCAGTGCTCTCATCTTCTTTCTTAGGACTCCATTTATATATGTATTTGATGTAAGATACTGTCCCACAAGTCTTAAATATTATGTTTGGTAGTTCCTCACTTTTTTTTCTTTTTAAAAATCTTATGTTGGCCCATAATCAAATTTGCTGATTCTTCCTCTGCTGTAACCAGTCTATTGAAAAGTCCTTTGAAAGCACTCTTTGTATATGATAATTGTGTGTGTGTGTGTGTGTGTACATACCCATACGCATGTGTTTCATTCACAGCATTTCTATTTGACTCTTTTTATTGATTACATTCTTAGTAAGCAAAATAATAGTCGCCGAATATATACACAATCCTAATCCTCAGAACTGATAAAAATGTCACATTACATGGCAAAAACGATTTTGCAGATATGATTAAAGTTATGGATCTTAAAACAGGAAAATTATCCTGGATTACCTAACCTAATCACTTGTGTTCTTAAAAGAGAGACTTCCTCTGACTGGCTGCAGAAGAAATCAGAGAGATTTGAAGCATGAGCAAGCCTTGACACTTCCCTGCTTTTTTTGAATAGTGGGGGCAATGTGATAAGGGATTTATGTTCCCTCAAGGAAATGAGTTTCCTTGCTGACAGTCAGCAAGAAAACAGACCTAAATCCCATAACAGCAAGTAAATAAATTCTGTCAACAATCTTAATGAGCCTTTAAGTGGATTCTCTCCCAAAGCCCCACATTAGAATCTAAGCCAGCCAACACCTCAATCTTGGTCTTTTGAGACCTGAAACAGAGGAACCAGGTGAACTCACCTTGATTGAGTTCTTGGACCGTGAGATAATAAATAGGTGTTGTTTTAATTCACTAAGTATGTGGTTCGACTTGACGGCACTAGGTAGGTTTTAAGTATGTGATAATTCTTTATAATAGCAATAGAAATTTAATATACCATCCCTTCTAGAGGTTCCTCAAATGTTCATGTATATTATTCACCTTTTCCATTAGCTACTTAAACAAATTAATTATTGTAGTTTTAAAATGTCTGATAGGAGGGGGGGCCAAGATGGCGGACTAGGTGGACGCTCCCGCGGATCCCTCTTGCAACAAAGACTCGGAAAAACAAGGGAATCGATCACATACATAACAATCTATGAACTCTGAACAACAAGCACAGACTTAGAGACGGAGGACGAACAAATACGGGCAGACAGCGACTGTTTTCAGAACTAGGAGCCAACGCACCAGGCAGGTGACCTTCGGAGCTCGATCTGGGGCAGAGCCCAGGGGGGCAGACGGCACAGAAAGGGGGCCCACCCCTTCCCCCCCGAACCCATCCCGGGAGGAAGCCTAGCAGGTTGGCGCGGGCGGCGTAGGGGCGCAGCCGGAGGGAGAAACACCCGGGAGGCAGTGACTGATCTGAGAGGGGGGAGAACAGCGTCCCAGCTGGGGTGCCCTGCTGTCCGCCGGGAGTTAGGCGAGAAGCCGACGGGGCGCGCGCGGGGGGGGGTCAGCTGTGTTTCCCTGGAGTGACCCCAGGGCGGGGCCCACGCGTTCGTGCGGGAGGACGCGCACCCAGTCCGCGCGTGTGGCACGGCACACCAGAGGGAGAAATCCCCGGAGGTGTCTGGTCTCAAAACAGGGAAAGCAGCATCCCAGACGGGGAGCCATTCCGCTGCGATCTGGGCACGCGCGCGCGCGCGGGCGGGGCATGAGCGCGGGGTCCATTTTTATTATCCTGAATTGACCCAGAGGGCGGGAACACCTGGTCGTGCGAGTGACGCCCTCCCAGTTTGCGCGAGAGGTGCGGCACACTGGAAGGAGAAGTCCCCGGGAGGAACTGATTGGTCCCAAAGCGCAGAAAGTAGCATCCCAGACAAAGTGCCGCCCTGCTGGGGCTTGGGCGCGCGCACGAGCGGGCCGTGAGCGCGGAGTCCATTTTTATTGCCCTGAATTGACCCAGGGGGCGGGCCCACCTGGCCGTGCGGAGGAACTGATTGGTCCCAAAGCGCAGAAAGTAGCATCCCAGACAGAGTGCCACCCTGCTGGGGCTTGGGCGCGCGCGGGCGGGGCGTGAGCGCGGAGTCCATTTTTATCGCCCTGAATTGACCCAGGGGGCGGGCCCACCTGGCCGTGCGGAGGAACTGATTGGTCCCGAAGCGCAGAAAGTAGCGTCCCAGACGGGGTTCCGTCCTGCTGGGGCTTGGGCGCGCGCACGAGCGGGGTGTGAGCACGGAGTCCATTTTTATTGCCCTGAATTGACCCAGGGGGCGGGCCCACCTGGCCGTGCAGGTGACGCCAACCCAGTTCGCGCGAGAGGTGTGGCGCTCCGGAAGGAGAAGTCCCGGGGAGGAAGTGACTGGTTCCCGAACAGGGAAAGCAGCGTCTCAACCCGGAAGTCATCCCGCTGGGATTTGGGCGCGCGCGCACAGGCGGGGCGTGACCGCGGGATCTAATTATAATCGCCTGAATAGACCCTGGGGGCGGGCCCACCCGTTCGTGTGGGAAACGCCCACCCAGTGCCCACGAGCGGTGCCGCGCACCGGAGGAAGTCCCCAGGAGGAAGGGACTGGTTTCCGAGCAAGGAAAGCAGTGTCCTAGCCAGGGACCCGTCCAGCCCGGATTTTGGCAAGCGGGGGCGGAGCGTGAACGTGGTGTTCAGCTCTATATTCTGTGGTGCTACACTCCTAGCTCTCAGATCCCTCCCCCACCCTCCCCAGGCGACCCCATTAACATCCGAATACCCGGAGCCAGAGAGAGAATTTAGATAGGGATCTGACTGCATTTTTTTTTAGCTGACTACTTGGAAAATCCAGTTTCCCAGTGATGGCTCGGAGACAGCAGTCCATATCAAACCACATAAAGAAACAGACCATGACAGCTTCTCCAACCCCCCAAACAAAAGAATCAAAATCTTTCCCAAATGAAGATACAATCCTGGAATTATCAGATACAGAATATAAAAAACTAATTTACAAAATGCTTAAAGATATCACGAATGAAATTAGGATAAATGCAGAAAAAGCCAAGGAACACACTGATAAAACTGTTGAAGAACTCAAAAAGATTATTCAAGAACATAGTGGAAAAATTAACAAGTTGCAAGAATCCATAGAGAGACAGCATGTAGAAATCCAAAAGATTAACAATAAAATTACAGAATTTGACAACGCAATAGAAAGTCAGAGGAGCAGACTCGAGCAATTAGAATGTAGACTGGGACTTCTGGAGGACCAGGGAAACAACACCAACATAGCTGGAAAAAAATCAGATAAAAGAATTAAAAAAAAATGAAGAAACCCTAAGAATCATGTGGGACTCTATCAAGAAGGATAACTTGCGAGTGATTGGAGTCCCAGAACAGGGAGGGGGGACAGAAAACACAGAGAAAATAGTTGAAGAACTCCTGACACAAAACTTCCCTGACATCATGAAAGAAGAAAGGATATCTATCCAAGATGCTCATCGAACCCCATTTAAGATTGATCCAAAAAGAAAAACACCAAGACATATCATCATCAAACTTGCCAAAACCAAAGACAAACAGAAAATTTTAAAAGCAGCCAGGGAGAAAAGAAAGGTTTCCTTCAAGGGAGAATCAATAAGAATAAGTTCAGACTACTCAGCAGAAACTATGCAGGCAAGAAGGGAATGGGACGACATATACAGAGCACTAAACGAGAAAAACTGCCAACCAAGGATCATATATCCAGCAAAACTCTCTCTGAAATATGAAGGAGAAATTAAGATATTTACAGATAAACACAAGTTTAGAGAATTTGCAAAAACTAAACCAAGACTGCAAGAAATGCTAAAGGAGATTGTTTGGCCTGATGACCAATAATATCAGGTACCAGCACAATACAAGGTCACAAAACAGAACGTCCTGATATCAACGCAACTCAAACAGGGAAAGCACAAAAACAAACAAATTAAGACTAATTCTAAAAAATAAATAAATAAACAAAATAATACACACAACAGGAAATCATGGAAATCAATAGCTAAACGATCAAAATAATCAAAAAGAGGGACTAAATATAGGAGGCATTGAACTGCCAGATGGAGAGTGATACAAGGCGAAATAGAAGGATACAAGTTAGGGTTTTACTTAGAAAAATAGGGGTAAATAAAAAGGTAACCACAAAAAGGAATATCAATTCCATAACTCAAGAAAAAAGCCAAGAAAAACGTAACGACTCAATAAACACAAAGTTAAACATTATGAAAATGAGGATCTCACAAGCTACTAAGAAAAACGTCTCAGCACAAAAAAGCATGTGGAAAAATGAAATGGCCAACAACACACATAAAAAGGCATCAAAATGACAGCACTAAAAACTTACTTATCTATAATTACGCTGAATGTAAATGGACTAAATGCACCAATAAAGAGACAGAGAGTCACGGACTGGATAAAAAAACACGATCCATCTATATGCTGCCTACAAGAGACACACCTTAGACTTAGAGACACAAACAAACTAAAACTCAAAGGATGGAAAAAAGTATATCAAGCAAACAATAAGCAAAAAAGAAGAGGAGTAGCAATATTAATTTCTGACAAAATAGACTTTAGACTTAAATCCGCCACAAAGGATAAAGAAGGACACTATATAATGATAAAAGGGACAATTGATCAGGAAGACATAACCATATTAAATATTTACGCACCTAATGACAGGGCTGCAAGATACATAAATCAAATTTTAACAGAATTGAAAAGTGAGATAGACACCTCCACATATATAGTAGGAGACTTCAACACACCACTTTCGGAGAAGGACAGGACATCCAGTAAGAAGCTCAATAGAGACACGGAAGACCTACTTACAACAATCAACCAACTTGACCTCATTGACTTATACAGAACTCTCCACCCAACTGCTGCAAAATATACTTTTTTTTCTAGCGCACATGGAACATTCTCTAGAATAGACCACATATTAGGGCATAAAACAAATCTTTGCAGAATCCAAAACATCGAAATATTACAAAGCATCTTCTCAGACCACAAGGCAATGAAGCTAGAAATCAATAACAGAAAAACTAGGGAAAAGAAATCAAATACTTGGAAAATGAACAATACCCTCCTGAAAAAAGACTGGGTTATAGAAGACATCAAGGAGGGAATAAGGAAATTCTTAGAAAGCAACGAGAATGAAAATACTTCCTATCAAAACCTCTGGGACACAGCAAAAGCAGTGCTCAGAGGCCAATTTATATCGATAAATGCACACATACAAAAAGAAGAAAGAGACAAAATCAGAGAACTGTCCCGACAACTTGAGCAAATAGAAAGTGAGCAACAAAAGAATCCATCAGGCACCCGAAGAAAACAAATAATAAAAATTAGAGCTGAACTAAATGAATTAGAGAACAGAAAAACAATTGAAAGAATTAACAAAGCCAAAAGCTGGTTCTTTGAAAAAATTAACAAAATTGATAAACCATTGGCTAGACTGACTAAAGAAAAACAGGAAAGGAAACAAATAACCCGAATAAGAAACGAGAAGGACCACATCACAACACAACCAAATGAAATCAAAAGAATCATATCAGATTACTACATAAAATTGTACTCTAACAAATTTGAAAACCTAGAAGAAATGGATAAATTCTTGGAACAACACTACTTACCTAAACTAACACATACAGAAGTAGAACAACTAAATAGACCCATAACAAAAAAAGAGATTGAAATGGTAATCAAAAAACTCCCAACAAAAAAAAGTCCTGGCCCAGATGGCTTCACTGCAGAGTTCTACCAAACCTTCAGAGAAGACTTAACACCATTACTATTGAAGGTATTTCAAAGTATAGAAAAAGACGGAATACTACCCAACTCATTCTATGAAGCCACCATCTCCCTGATACCAAAACCAGGTAAAGACATTACAAAAAAAGAAAATTTTAGACCTATATCCCTCATGAACATAGATGCAAAAATCCTTAATAAAATTCTAGCCAATAGAATCCAACAACACATCAAAAAAATAATTCACCCTGATCAAGTGGGATTTATACCAGGTATGCAAGGCTGGTTTAATATCAGAAAAACCATTAATGTAATCCATCACATAAATAAAACAAAAGACAAAAACCACATGATCTTATCAATTGATGCAGAAAAGGCATTTGACAAAGTCCAACACCCATTTATGATAAAAACTCTCACCAAAATAGGAATTGAAGGAAAATTCCTCAACATAATAAAGGGCATATATGCAAAGCCAACGGCCAATATCACTCTAAATGGAGAGAACCTGAAAGCATTTCCCTTGAGAACGGGAACCAGACAAGGATGCCCTTTATCACCGCTCTTATTCAACATCGTACTTGAAGTCCTAGCCAGGGCAATTAGGCTAGACAAAGAAATAAAGGGTATTCAGATTGGTAAGGAGGAAGTAAAGCTATCACTATTTGCAGATGACATGATCGTATACATGGAAAACCCTAAGAAATCCTCCAGAAAACTACTGAAACTAATAGAAGAGTTTGGAAGAGTCTCAGGATATAAAATAAACATACAAAAATCACTTGGATTCCTCTACATCAACAAAAAGAACACCGAAGAGGAAATAACCAAATCAATACCATTCACAGTAGCCCCCAAGAAGATAAAATACTTAGGAATAAATCTTACCAAGGAAGTAAAAGACCTATACAAAGAAAACTATAAAACTCTGCTACAAGAAATTCAAAAGGACACGCTCAAATGGAAAAACATACCCTGCTCATGGATAGGAAGACTCAACATAGTAAAAATGTCTGTTCTACCAAAAGCCATTTATACATACAACGCACTTCCAATCCAAATACCAATGTCATACTTTAAGGGAATAGAGAAACAAATCACTAATTTCATATGGAAAGGAAAGAATCCCCGGATAAGCAAAACATTACTGAAAAAGAAGAAGAAAGTGGGAGGCCTCACCCTACCTGATTTCAGAACCTATTATATAGCTACAGTAGTCAAAACAGCCTGGTACTGGTACAACAACAGGCACATAGACCAATGGAACAGAATTGAGAATCCAGATATAAATCCATCCACGTATGAGCAGCTGATATTTGACAAAGGACCAGTGTCAGTCAATTGGGGAAATAATAGTCTTTTTAACAAATGGTGCTGGCATACCTGGATATCCATTTGCAAAAGAATGAAACAGGACCCATACCTCACACCATGCACAAAAACTAACTCCAAGTGGATCAAAGACCTAAACATAAAGACTAAAACGATAAAAATCTTGGAAGAAAAAATAGGATCTACCCTAGGAGCCCTAATACAGGGCATAAACAGAATACAAAACATTACCAAAAATGATGAAGAGAAACCCGATAACTGGGAGCTCCTAAAAATCAAACACCTATGCTCATCTAAAGACTTCACCAAAAGAGTAAAAAGACCACCTACAGACTGGGAAAGAATATTCAGCTATGACATCTCAGACCAGCGCCTGATCTCTAAAATCTACATGATTCTGTCAAAACTCAACCACAAAAAGACAAACAACCCAATCAAGAAGTGGGCAAAGGATATGAACACACATTTCACTAAAGAAGATATTCAGGCAGCCAACAGATACATGAGAAAATGCTCTCGATCATTAGTCATTAGAGAAATGCAAATTAAAACTACGATGAGATTCCATCTGACACCAACTAGACTGGCATTAATTCAAAAATCACAAAATAATAAATGTTGGAGAGGCTGCGGAGAGACTGGAACTCTCATACACTGCTGGTGGGATTGTAAAATGGTACAACCACTGTGGAAATCCATCTGGCGTTATCTTAAACAGTTAGAAATAGAACTACCATACAAACCAGAAATCCCACTCCTCGGAATATACCCTAAAAATACAAGACCCTTCACACAAACAGATATATGCACACCCATGTTTATTGCAGCTCTGTTTACAATAGCAAAAAGCTGGAAGCAACCAAGATGTCCATCAACGGACGAATGGGTAAATAAATTGTGGTATATTCACACAATGGAATACTACGCATCCATAAAGAACAGTGACGAATCTCTGAAACATTTCATAACATGGAGGAATCTGGAAGGCATTATGCTGAGCGAAATGAGTCAGTTGCAAAAGGACAAATATTGTATAAGACCACTATTATAAGATCTTGAGGAATAGAAAAAACGGAAAAGAACACATACTTTTGTGGTTACAAAGGGGGGAGGGAGGGAGGGAGGGAGGGAGAGGGCTTTTTATTGATCAATCTGTAGATGGGAACTGCTTTGGGTGAAGGGAAAGACAACACTCAAAACAAGGAAGGTCAGCCTAATTGGACAGGATTAAAAGTAAAGAGGTTTCCGAGATAAAATGAAAGCTTCAAAGGATAGCGAAGCAGGGGCTGGGGTCTGGGGAACTTGGTTTGAGAGGACTTCTAAATCAATGGGCAAAACAATTCTATTATGAAAACACTCTGCATCCCACTTTGAATTGTGGCACCTGGGGTCCTAAATGCCAACAAGCAGCCATCTAAAATACATTAATTGGTCTCAACCCACCGGGAGCAAAGGCAAAGGAAGAACACCAAGGTCACACGACAACTAAGAACCCAAGAGACAGAAAGGGCCACTTGAACCAGAGACCTGCAATATCCTGAGACCAGAAGAACAAGTTGGTGCCCGGCCACAATCGATGTCTGCCCTGTCAGGGAGCACAAGAGACAACTCCTGAGGGAGCAGGAGACCAATGGGATACAGACCCCAAATTCTCATTAAAAAACCACACCTAATGGTATGATTCCGACTAGAGGAATCCCAGAGACAATGCTCCCCAGAACTTCTGATGGCACAGGACAGGAACCAACCCCGAAGACAAATCATCAGGCATGAAAAGGACTGGTCAGTGGGGGGGAGAGAGATACTGATGAAGAGCGAGCTAATTAAATCAGGTGGACACGGGAGAGTGTGTTGGCAACTCTTGACTGGAGGGGGGATGGGAAGATAGAGAGAGATGGAAGAAGGTAAAATTGGCACGAAATGAGAGACTGTAAGGGCTGACTCAATAGGGGGAGAGCAAGTGGGAGAAGGGAGTAAGATGTATGTAAACCTACATGTGACAGACTGATTGGAATGGTAAATGTTCACTTGAAGCTTAATAAAAATTAAAAAAAAAAAAAAAAAATGTCTGATAGTTCCAACATCTGGGTCTGCTTCTATTGATTATTTTATCTCTTGATAATGGATTATTGCTTTTTATGTGCCATGGCAGCCAAACTCTGTATATCTCTGTATCTGTAGCCAGTCATGAGTGTGGGAGAGTTTCCTGCATTTAGTAGTCATGTCTCCTTAATTTTCTTCAGCCTTTTCATGTCTTTTATCACCTGGCTATTTTGAAGAGTGGGTTTTTATCTGGTGAATATTTTGTAGAATACCTCTCAATTTGTGTTTGTGTCATACTTTTTCATGGTTAGCTTGAGCATTATTGGGAAAATTACTACTTAGAGATGGTTAGATTGAACATAATTGGAAAGAATATCATAGAGGTGATGTGCTTTTCTCAGTGCATCACACGAGGAGTTCCATAATTTTCATGTGCCTTATTACTGGTCATGTTAACCTTGATCACTTGGGTAAATCTGGTGCCTGCCAGATTTATCTGCTGTAAAGTTACTGTTTTTATCTTTTTAATTAATAAATCTTTATTTTGGTGTAGATACTTTGAAACTGTGTTCATATTTTACTTTTCTTTAAATCTTTGCCCACCAGTTTGAGCACCAGTTGATGTACCTTGCCTGAAGCAATTATCACTGTGATGTTCTAACAGTGACTATCCATTTTCTCCATTCCATCTACAACTATTAATTAAAGTTTTTCTGTAAGGAAGAGCTATCTCCCTTGCCACTGTATTTTTCTGTGGAGTTATTAATTTATATCAATATTGACTCAAGGATATTTATTTTATTTATTGAGTTATAATCTAATACTGTAGTTTTTTAATTTGTTGCAGATGTTATTCCAAATTAAACTATTGGGAGCTTTTTTAGGTCATATCTGTGCCCATCCAGTATACTCATCATTTTTTTCATGGCATTTGCTTACTTTATGACACCACAAAATGTTCCATGCTTATCCTGTATTATCCTTGGAATCAACCAGTGTGTCAAGGAGCTTGGAGAAGGGACCTCTCAGAACTGGGGATGAGACTTCTCTAGAGTAAGTGTTGTTCAACTATTGCTCATGCTCAGGACGTTACAAGAGAGTCACTGTGTATCAGACTTGCAAGGAGAGGGTGATGTCCAGCCTAACTGGTGCTAGTACATGTAAGGGGGCACAATGAGGCTGGTTCTAAGAGTGATGAAAGAAGTAAGAGGAAGGAAACAAGTGCTGCTACTGGGTTGAAGGTCCTTTGTTGAGCTGATCCCCACAGGGATAAAAGACAAAAGATGAACCAAGTCCTTTTTCCTTTTCCCTCTGGAGTCTGCCTTTTCTTGGTAGAACCTAAAAGGAAGCCATACACAAAAGAGACATACGTTTTGCCTAATTCATCCCAAATGTCATAATACAGAGAAAGATGGATAGCCAATTAATAGAGATAATAACTTGTACAATATACCGCCAGCCTTCCATATCCATAGGTTCCACATACACAGATTCAACCAACTGCAGATCTAAAATTTGGGGGAAAAAAGTCCAAAAGGCAAAACTTGAATTTGCTGTGTGCCAAGCACTATGTTGAATCCACGCAAATGAAATGATGTGTAGGGATACATGCTGTAGCCTCCCACCGTTTCACATATCCTCAGTCCCTGTCCAGCGCTCATTGTTTGAGTATTGTTTGCCTCCCATCTTGTCATTATTCCCTAAACAATAAAGTAAAACAACTATTTCCATAACTTTCACATTGTATTGAGTATTATAAGTAACCTAGAGATGATCTAATGCACACAAGGGGATGTGCATAGGTTATGTGCAAATATTATATAAGGGACTTGAGCATCTACAGATTTTGGTATCTGTGGGGAGTCCTGGAACAAATCCACCACAGACACCAAGGGATGACTGTACATACTCTTAAAAAAAAAAAAAAAAACTTAATGTCACATTTGACCCTATTTTTTATAAAATTTTTAATAAATAAGTCAGTTCAAGTTCAAAGAAGAGGAGGGACTCAATGGGGCATAGTTGTTTGTGGGAGAAGAGAGAGAATACACATAATATAGTCATATATTCTATTTATATATGGGATACAGGCAGAATATACTTATCAGAATGGTTTTATACCTGGGTGTGTGTGTGTGTGTGTAGGGGTCAGGTATACACATGCATGTGTGTTTTTGTATTCTTACCCCTCCCGTAGTATTTGAGCTTAAACAGTGAGTTTAACTTCTATGCATATTTATCCCAAAACCAAGAAAACAAACCCACTGCTGTCAAGTTGCTTCCAACTCATAGTGACCCTGTAAAACAGAGCAGAACTGCCCCATAGGGTTTCCAAGGCTATAAATCTTTATGGAAGCAAATTGCCACATCTTTCAAGGAGTGGTTGGTGGGTTTGAACCACTAACCTTTTGTTTAGCAGCTGTCTTAGTCATCTAGTGCTGCTATAATAGAAATACAACAAGTGGATTGCTTTAACAAAGAGAAGTTTATTCTCTCACAGTCGAGTAGGCTACAAGTCCAAATTCAGGGCATCAGCTCCAGGGGAAGGCCTTCTCTGTCAGCTCTGGAGGAAGGGCCTTGTGATGCATCAGTCTTCCCTTGGTCTGGGAGCATCTCAGCGCAGGAATCTCAGGTCCAGTGGACGTGCTCTGCTCCTGTATTAACCTTGGAATCAACCAGTGTGTCAAGGAACTTGGAGAATATCCAAGGATAATACAGGATAAGCATAGAACATTTTGTGGTGTCATGAAGTGGCATGAAGTCCCCAACTCTTTGCTTACTTCCCTTTCCGTTTATCTCTTGAGAGGTAAAAGGTGGTGCAGGCCACACTCCAGGGAAACTCCCCGTATATTGGATCAGCCTGGTAAGGGTGTTACAGTCCCACCCTAATCCTCTTTAACATAAAATTACAATCACAAAATGGAGGACAACCACAGAATATCGGGAATCCTGGCATAACCAAGTTAATACACACATTTTTGGGGGGATGTAATTCAATCCATGACAGCAGCTGAGTACCTTAACTACTGTGCCATCAATGCTCCTTCATATTTATCCCAAATCAATTTAATTCCTATTCATTCTGTAACAAAATTATCTTATTAAGTGTAAGTCAGAGCATAATAAAAAATCATTATGGGAAAATATATCAGACAAATATAAAACCTAAATATAAGAGGCAATAAGGGCTTATTGAAATTACCTTATAAGAGGTTTTCCTCTTTGAAATGGGTCATCTTTCATAATGAAAGTGTGTGGCAACCCAAAGTCATTTCTGTGTTCAGTAATAAAAGAGTAAAGCCTTTCAAAATTTCTCACTCCAAGTCTCATTGCTTTTTGTGTTTAGGGCCACAAAAATAGCCTGAATATGGTGAAGTATTACTCCCTCTACAGGAAGTGAAAGGAATCAGAAGTGTTTTTGCAGTAGGTAAGTATTATATATAAACCATGTTCTCTGGAATAAAGACAAAAAGTGGGTTGTACTGGAAAGATTTTTAAGAAAGGTAAATAAGAAGGAAAGCAAAGAGCTTTATTTTGAAAGACAAACTGTACATTAGCAGGCAGACGTTCTGGACTTCTTTCAAGCTGCTGTATATATAAATAATTGCACCATCAATTGCCAGATAGCCCAAAGCAATCAAGAAAAATCGCCACTGAAATAATTTGGGTTCAAAAAGCAGAGATTTATGAAAATGAGTCATGTTTTACTGAAAAATCCTATCGGGTAGTTTGGAGGTTGAATTTATTGTTAAAATTCAACCCCTCAAATACATTCCCTGATTGATGAGCAAGTTCAGGGGATTAGAATGAGAAATAAAAGATAGGGAAAAACAATCTCCTCTACAAGTTGCAGATACTGCCTCAAGGTTAAGGAGCATATTCTTAATGTGAGAAATCATGATCTTTCTAGAAAAAGCAATGTGGTCAAACTAATAAAGAATTGCTTTGAAATCCCACATGGTTAAGGCAGGAAATGAGTCTCATTTCCATGTTTGTTGCTTTGGAAATTTAGAAAAGTTGGCAGGTTCAACAAAAGTATGGCCATCATGTTTTCATCAGATGTTGATGACGGTAACTTTTTATACTCTCCAAAAATTTTGGTTTCTCAATGTCAAGATTTTCCATAATAAATGAACCTATGCAGGATTACTTGAGTGACACTGGGTTTGGAATCTGCTGAATGGCTTAGAACCTAAGTCAGCTGTCTTTGGTTTGAGCCAAGGCTTGGCTGGACCACACTTGTTTGGATCCAAGGTCCTTGTGGGATGCCTTAGTTACCAGCTTTTATGCTGGTCAGTTTTCAGCTGGCAGAATATGTCCTGGAAGCTGGTTGAGTAAATAACCACCACTAAGCCAAGAAATTTCAATTCCTTAGCAACTTCCAAATCTATGGCTACACATACTCATGCCTGCTAAAGCTGGATCCTAGCATTCCATAACTTTACAAGAGGCACTCATATTCTCTGAACATCTACAGTGGACCAATGTCATGGATTGAACTATGTCCCCCCAAAAATGTGTGTATTAACTTGGTTAGGCCATGTGTGATTGTCCTTCATTTTGTAATTGTGGTCTTATGCTAAGAGGATTAGGGTGGGATTGTAACACCACCCTTACTCAGGTCACATTCCTGATCCAATGTAAAGGGAGTTTCCCTGGGGTGTGGCCTTCACCACCTTCTCTTTCAAGAGATAAAAGGAAAGGGAAGCAAGCAGAGAGTTGGGGACCTCATACCACCAAGAGAGCAGCACCAGGAGTAGAGTGCTGATTTTTGCAGTGGTTTGTTAATGCATCAATAACTGATCAATAAAATCCTTTTTCAATTGAAAATTATTTTAATAGTTTGCTATAACAATTCAAAGAAAATAATAAAATCAGCTGTGGAAAGTTGTCAGTAATAGTCAATAAATGTTCAATTGTATGAAAATTTGGCTTTTGTGTATTATTAAATATATATTTACGTATGGTGTATTTATATATCATGTAGTTTGAGACAGAGTAAAACTCCCATCCTAATAAGAGCTGTTTTCTGTAATCTGAGTCAGTTGCCACTTAGAGAGAATGATAACCATGCAGATCATTGGAAGAAGCAGAACGAAGGCTAAATCCCACTCCACACACTCATTATTATCATGGTCCAGAGCAAGAGCCCCTTTGCTCTTGATTTTTTTCTCTGCTTTTCCTCCTTTTTTTTTTTAATAAGCTCATGGCATGATCTTTTTTTCTTTTTTATATTAGTGGGCAACTTACTCCTTAAAGAAGAACAAACATATTTCCATAATATGGATAAATTTTCATAAAAATAGACACAGAAGGATGAATTCTACTCTGCCTCATTAATCCTTGGCCCCTTCAACATTCCTTACAAAGGAAAAAAAGGGAATCCTCAAAAAGATGTTAGATGTAACACCCAGAGACTTCTCTGACAAGGAGCCCAGTAGAACTGTGAATTGCAATCCCTGCACAGCTTGCACACCTTTGTTTCAGAATGATTTGGACCCATGTGGCTGACTTAGATGAGTTAGTCAAGGATTTTCAGGCCCAGCTCTACCTTCACATTCTACAGCTAGCTGACAGAACTCACAAAATGAACAAAACTTTTCATGGTCTAAGCACTCATGGAACTTGTACTTGTTGTTAAAGTTGGCTCAGCTTTCACTGTTGACTTTCTGCATCCTACAGGGTATGGAAGCCTCTGACAGACATCATCCTAAATAACTACATTTCAGGAAGCAAACATGACAACAGATTGAAACTACCACTTATCTTTTAACCACCCCATCCATAAATAAGAATTAGTATAACTGATTTGAGAAAAAAAAAAAAAAAGATAGGTACCTCCCCCTCCAAAATAAAAATCTGAACTTGCATAACCAAACCAAAATATTTTTGGATGTCATTACTATTCAGGAGATAGAATGATCAAAAAGACATAAGTGTTGGAAAGGTGTAGAGAAATTGAAACATCATACATAGGCTGCTGGTGGGAATATAAAATGACACAGTCACTTTGGAAAACAGTTTGGCAGTTCCTCAGATGGTTAAACATAGAGTTGTATGACCCAATAATTCTACTCCTAGGTACATGCCCAAGAAAAATGAAAATGAATGCCCATAAAAAATTTATATGTTAATGTTCATAGCAGCATTACTCATAATAGCCAAGGTGTAAACAACCCAAATGCCAATCAACTGATGAATGGATAAATACAATGTGGTATATCCATACAATAGAATATTATTCAATAATAACAAAAACATATGAAATGCTGATAAGGGCTACAACATGCATGAGCCTTGAAAACATTATGCTAAGTGAAAGAAACCAGTCACAAAGGAGTACAATTTGTGTTATTCCATTTATATGGAATGTCCAAAATAGAAAAACCTATAAAGACGGAAAGTAGATTAGTGATTGCCTAGATGTGGAGAGAAGGGATGGAGCGATAGCTAAGAAGTGTAGGGTTTCTTTTGGGGGCGATAAAAATGTTCTAGAATTGATTGTGGTGATACGTGCACAACTCTGTAAGTATACTAAAAACTATTGAATTGTACATTTTAACAGGATAAATAATAGGCATACCTCATTTAATTGCGCTTCACTTTATTGAACTTTGAAGATAAATGGCGTTTTTTACAAATTGGAGATTTGTGGCAACCCTGCTTTGAGCAAGTCTGTTGGCGCCATTTTACCAATGGCATGTGTTCACTTCCTGTCCGTGTGTCACATTTTGGTAATTCTCACAATATTCCAAACTTTTTCATTATTATTATATCTGTTATGGTGATCCGTGATCAGCGACTTGATGTTACTTTTGTAATTGTTTTGGGGCACCACAAACCATGCCCATATAAGACAGTGAACTTAACTGATAACTGTCGAGTGTTCTGGCTGCTCCCCCGACCAGCCGTTCCCCCTTCTCTCTCCTCTCCTCAGGCCTCCCTATTCCCTGAGACACAACAATATTGACATTAGGCCAATTAATACGCTGCAATGGCCTGTATGTCTTCTAGTGAAAGGAAGAGTCACACATCTCTCACTTTAAGTCAAAAGCTAGAAATTATTAAGCTTAGTGAGGAAGGCATGTTGAAAGCTGAGAAACGGCAAAAGCTAGGCATCGTTCACCAAACAGCCAAGTTCTGAATGTAAATAAAAAGTTCTTAAAGGAAATTAAAAGTGCTACTCCAGTGAATACACGAATGATAAGAAAGCAAAACAGCCTAATGGCTGATATGGAGAAAGTTTTAGCAGTCTAGATAGAAGGTCAAATTCAGACATAACATTCCCTTAAGCCTAAACCTAATCCAGGGCAAAGCCCTAACTCTCTGCAATTCTATTAAGGCTAAGAGAGGTAAAGAAGCTGCAGAAGAAACTTTTGAAGCTAGTAGAGGTTGGCTAACGAGGTTTAAGGAAAGAAGCCATCTACATGACTTAAAAGTATAAGAAGCGGCAACTGCTGATGTAGAAGCTGCACCAAGTTATCCAGAAGATCTAGCTAAAAAAATTGATGAAGGTCATTACATGAAACAACAGATTTTCAGGGTAGACAAAACAGCCTTATACTGGAAGAAGACGCCATCTAGGATTTTCATAGCTAGAGAAGAGAAGTCAATGCCTGGCTTCAAAGGACAGGCTGACTCTTTTATTGCTGGTGACTTTAAGTTGAAGCCAATGATCATTTATCATTCTAAAAACCCCAAGGCCTTTAAGAATTATGTTAAATTTATTCTGCCTGTGCTTTATAAATGAAACAACAAAGCCTGGATGACAGGTCATCTATTAACAAAGTGGTTTACTGAATATCTTAAGCCCACTGTTGAGACCTACTGCTCAAAAAAAAAGATTCCTTTCAAAATATCACTGCTCGTTGACAATGCACCCAAGAGCTCTGATGGAGATGTACAAAGAAATTAATGTTGTTTTCATGCCTGCTAACACAACATCCATTCTGCAGCTCATGGATCAAGGAGTAATTTCAACTTTCAAGTCTTATTATTTAAGAAATACATTTTGTAAGGCTATAGCTTCCATAGATAGTGATTCCTCTGATGGGTTTGGGCAAAATAAATTGAAAACTTTCTGGAAAGGACTCACCATTCTAGATGCAAGTAAGAACATTCCTGATTGGTGGGAGGAGGTCAAAATGTCAACATTAACAAGAGTTTGGAAGACGCTGATTCCAACCCCCATGGATGACTTTGAGGGGTTCAAGATTTCGGTGGAGGAATTAAGTGCAGATGTGGTGGAAATAGCAAGAGAACTAGAATTAGAAGTGGAGCCTGAAAATGTGACTGAATTGCTGCAATTTCATGATAAAACTTTAACGGCTGAGGAGTTGCTTCTTATGGATGAGCAAAGAAAGTGGTTTCTTGAGATGGAATCTACTCCTGGTGAAGATACTGTGAACCCTGTTGAAATGACAACAAAAGATTTAGAATATTACATAAACTTAGTTGATAAAGCAGAATTTGAGAGGTTTGACTCTAATTTTCAAAGATGTTCTACTGTGGGTAAAATGCTATCAAAAAGCGTTGCATGCTACAGAAAAATCTTTCGTGAAAGGAAGAGTTATTTGATGCAGTAAACTTCATTGTTGTTTTATTTTAAGAAATTGTCACAATCACTCCAGTTTTCAGCAACCACCGCCCTAATCAGTCAGCACCCATTAACACTGAGGCAAGACTCTTCACCAGCAAAAAGATTATGACTTGTTGAAGGCTCAGATGTCAGTTAGCATTTTTCAGCAATTACATATTTTTAAATTAACATATGTACTTTTTTTAAGACATGATGCTATTGCACGTTTAATTAAAAAAACACCAAACCAAACCCAATGCTGTTGAGTCGATTCTGACTCATAGCGACTCTATAGGACAGCGTAGAACTGCCCCATAGAGTTTCCAAGGAGCACCTGGTGGATTTGAACTGCCAACCCTTTGGTTAGCAGCTGTAGCACTTAACCACTACACCACCAGGGTTTCCATAGGCTACCAAAAAAATCAAACTGTTGCCATCAAGTCGATTCCGACTCAGAGCAACCCTATAGGACAGAGCAGTTGCCCCATAGAGTTTCCAAGGAGCAGCTTGTGGATTCAAACTGCTGACCTTTTGGTTAGCAGCCTAAGCTCTTAACCACTGCATCATCAGGTCTCCTAATAGAGTACAGTATAATGTAAACATAACTTTTATATGTACTTGGAAATCAAAAAATTCATGTAGAACTCACTTTGTTGTGATATTCGCTTTATTGTGTTGCTGTGGAACCAAACCTGCAATGTCTCTGAGGTATGCTTGTATATGGTATTCTAATTATATCTCAATGAAGCTGTTTTTCAAATATGATAAAAGGAGTCTAACTTGTAAGACTATTCATTGCAGAATTTCCTCATATATTGAATTGCAGTTGTGAATGACCATAATGGCTATCAATTTATAAAAACTATTACTCTGGTATAAAGCAAGACCCCACAGTACGAGAACTGGATGGAAAGTAGTACCACCTGCAGCTCAGTGGTGTCTCTGCTCTAAAAGGAAAATCCCATAAACCTGTAAGCCTTATTTTCCCCCCATTGTTTATTCTGATATGAGGCTAATATGTAGCCTCAGAATCATTTCTGACAATTACCTCCCTGGGAGTCAGCAAAAGCAGCTCATCCTCCCATAATGGCTCTTGACAGAGGTGAAATTAGTAAACACAGCAAATACAATCAAGGGTGACCCTGGGGTCTCGGAAGGCCCTGCTGCCACCTGCAAGAATGTGTTGCCTGAGGTTTTTAGTGCTTCTTCTTCTTTCTAATGAATAGTTGCTTTTTCCTAAAAGAAAGTGACTCTTGCTCATCACAAAGTGTGCAGTCTTAAGATTAAGCCATAACCCCTCAGAAAACACAGTGTGTGCCCCTGTTGGGAACCCGAGTAAAGAAGGCAGTGGGAGGATGAGGGAGCTGTCACAATCCAGACTGCTCTACTTAGAGAGGGTTAAACCTGTGCATCTGACAGCCCATTGTTTTATCTCTAATCAAGCAGGAGAAGAGTTAACAGATCTTTGGTGTTCCCAAGGAAAGTCTGGCTTCAGTTAATACTGGGTCTCAAATAGCAAATCTTGTTTTTGGTGCTTTATTTGAAATCCCTTCTATGGACTTCAATAGGAGTATTTATTTAGGGCTGTCACATGATGCTACATTAGGGAATATGGAACATAAGGACCCTTGGTGTTCCAGAAAGCCCTGTGAGTAAGCATCTCTGCCCAAGAATCCAAGCTAACTTAGTATTCTTTAATCAATAGAGCCACTATCTAGAGGTGACTCTTTTCTGATACCACGTACTTGTCCCCAGATGTATTCCTGTCTTTCACACTAGGATAAGACCACCTGCCTCGAGCTGCAGCCTGACCTGACATAGGATCATTGGATACCCTTCCTGCACTTAAGGTTACTGTCTGTGAGGAGAAAGGGGGTGTGTCTGTGTCTGTGTCTGTGTCTGTGTCTGTGTCTGTGTCTGTGTCTGTGTCTGTGTCTGTGTCTGTGTCTGTGTCTGTGTCTGTGTCTGTGTCTGTGTCTGTGTCTGTGTCTGTGTCTGTGTCTGTGTCTGTGTCTGTGTCTGTGAGTGAGTGAAATATATCAAGGAGTTAGGGCAAATAGGAAAATAAAGTTGTTAAGAAGTGTATTAGAAAACTCACTGACTTTAGAGTCGGAAAAGCTGACCTTAAAATCAGTTTATTAGAGGGATGATACAGAATAAGCCATTCTCTAATTCTCATTTTCCTAATCTGAAAAATGAGAACAAAATATGTACCAATTACAGCCTTGTCCTGAAGAAAAAATGTGATAAGATATACGAAATTGCAATAGGGCAATCTTTGATACTAATGAGAATTTATGTGCCCTCCTGTTTAGGCAGTATGTTCTGTGAATGATTCAAAAGAAGTAGATAGTAGCCTTTAATTTTGTGTGGGTTCCTAACCAGAGGTTTATTTCCTTCTTCATAGGTATGCTGTACTATCTTCCTGACTGTTTTTCTATATAGAGTGAAAGTCTCCCGTCCAGCTGTTTCAAACCATAGAGCAACCAGGACAAGCTCTGAGCATTGCAAAGTGTGAATCAGCCATGCACATTCTGTTCTCTCTATATTTTCAGTGGGACTCTGCAGCTGACCTTCTCCAGACAGGCTCCTGCTACAAAGCTCAATTATGTGAAATATGTGCCCTGGGGCACTTACAACTGCCAATGAAGGGAATTTTGGAAATTAGATTGAGAAATTGGATCGAAGTAGTTAAGTGCTGCCAATTTCCATTTTCCAAGCTTCTAGAGACTTAAGACCACTACTTAAAGGATTAACAGGTTAATGTGTTGGTTCCTCTGCAAGATTTCTGTTATTAAATTTCAAAAACTAAGTATCAGTTTCTTCAACTGGCATTCCATTGAACTTAATGCATAAACAACCCTTTCTCACTGAAGCAGCCATGCCAAAATATGACCCTCATTCAAGGAGCCCTGGAGGCACAGTGGTTAAGAGTTCAGCTGCTAACCAAATGGTTGGCAGTTTGAATCCACTGGCCACTCCTTGGAAGTCCTTTGGGGCAGTTCTACTCTGTCCTATAGGGTCACTATGAGTTAGAGTCATAGTGTCGTTGAGTCAGAGTCAACTCGATGACAATAAGTTTGGTTTTGGGGTTTTTTTCCTACTGTCTTAGTCATCTAGTGCCGCTATAACAAAAATACCACAAGTCAATGGCTTTAACAAAGAGAAGTTTAATCTCTCAAGGTCCGGTAGGCTAGAAGTTTGAATTCAGGGTGCTGGGTCCAGGGGAAGGCTCTCTGTGTCAGCTCTGGAGGAAGGTCCTTATCATCAGTCTTCTTTTGATCTGGGAGCATCTCAGCTCAGGAACCTCAAGTTTGAAGGATGCACTCTGCTCCTGGCACTGCCTTCTTGGTGGTATGAAGTTCCCATGTCTCTGCTCACTTCTCTCTTTTATATCTCAAAAGAGATTGGCTTAAGACACTACTTAATCTTGTAGACCTCATCAATATAACTGCCACTAATCCATTTTATGACATCATAGTGATAGGATTTACAACACATAGGGAAATCACATCAGAAGATAAAATGGTAGACAATCATACAGTCGTACGAGAGAATCATGACCTAGTCAAGTTGACAGATATTTTTGTGGGACACAACTCAATCAGTGACACCTGCTAACCAAGCAGAGAGAGGAATCTATTAGACATCCCTTCAAGGTTTGCCTACTTGAGCAATGTTTCTCTACATTTTGCCCAAGGTTAGGATATTATGCAAAGATGTGCCCTAGTTCAGGACAGCTATACCTGAACCCAACCTTAAGATGCAAATACAACTTTCTACCACAGACACCCTGATATAATATCAGCAGATGATGCCTTTGAGGTCTGCAGGCACACTTCTCAGATGTATTCTCACTGACCACCAGTGATGTCCCATCAAGCAGATGTTGGTTTTCTCCTGTTGCTTTTCTTTTCCCACCGTAAGTCTCACTTCTATTGACCTCTCTCCCACCATAATTGAAATATCCCCCAAAAAGGATCTGGCATAAGCCATTTATCCTTTAGAGAGGCTTGATTAAGAAGGTGGATCACTACGAAAGCATTATGAGTTTTATTATGAGTCGAGTGCCAATTTATAATCACTGTCATTGTTCTTCAGCCTATTCTAATCTGGAAGCATTTTTAATTCTTTGTGTTTCGTGACATTGACATTTTTGAAGAGTACAGAGCAGGTATATTATAGAATGTTCCTAAATTTGAGTTTGTCTAATATTTCATCGTGAAACTCAGATTATACATTATTGGCCGCCTTAGTGTATCACATGAGGAAGGACATGGTACTGATTTATCGCCTTACTGGTGATATTAACTTTGATCATTTGGTTAAGGTGGTATCTACCAGCTTTGTCTACTTCACTTTTGAATTCTTCCCCTTTGTAATTAGTAAGCATCCTGTAAGGAGATACTGCTAGACTAAGTATTCTATAACTTCTCAATATTTCACCCACCAGTTTCCCAACATCTATTGTTGATTTTTGCCTGAAACAATTTCTATAGTGATGATTGCTCATTGGTGATTTTCTATTTCCATTATGCCTTCTACATTTATTCCTTGGATTTCTATTGTAATGAAGATATATAAATATCTAAGGAATATCCAAGGAAGATAAATTCTTATTTGTTTACTTCCATGCAGACTCATAAATTGTTATTTTATTGTATGGGTTAGAATTCTTTATCATTATGTGCAAATGGTTCAGATTAAGCCAGTGGTGCCCTGTGAAGCTGGTATTGTTTGAATACTTCTTTACTTTCTGACACAAAAATAACATCCCAGCTTATTTTATACTGTTTCTACCCTATCCCCCAAATCAGCTATTTCTCCAAAGAGTCTGAGTTTCTTTAAGTGGGACATGTCATTAGAAACCAAAGTATGATTACTAGGTTTGCTCAATGCTCATTGATTCTAGGCCTTGTCACTGGCCAGACATATTTATACATACATACACACTCATACACTTCTATGTATTTCTCTTTATATGTATATTAATATGCATACATATACCTATGTACACATACTTTGTTATTGTTAGGTGCTGTCAAGTTCGTTCTGACTCACAGTGACCCTATGTACAACAGAACAAAATGCAGCCCAGTCCTGCACCATCCTCACAATTGTTGCTATGTTTGAGCCCATTGTTGTAGCCACTATGTCAGCACATCTCGTTGGGGTTCTTCCATTTTTTCATTGACCCTCTGCTTTAGCAAGCATAATGTCCTTTCCAGGTACTGGTCCCTCCTGATAACATGTCCAAAGTATGTGAGATGAAGTCTTGCTATCTTTGCTTCTAAGAAGAATTCTGGCTGTTTCTTCCAAGACAGTTTTGTTTGTTCTTCTGGCAGTCCAGGGTATAAATATACAACCACAAGTATCTATATCTATTTTTTATCTACATTGAAAATCATATTTTCCCATTGATGCCTACAATTCCAATCAAATACCAGAGGGTTTATACTATCCTTCCCTCTTTCCAGGACTCACTTCTCTGACAAGGAGAAACCTGGCTCCCATTAACCACAATGTATTTACTTATTAGTCCTAAAATTTACAGAAAGTAGTTTCTCAATTATTAACACATTCCTTTGTGAAAAGGAGACCTACTGACCAGAGCCCAACATATCTTTAGTTATTTTTTCTTTAGCCTGAGGCATATCATCTAAATACTTTTGAAAATTTACCTGATTTAGTTCTTTTTTTCTGTCCTGCCACTGTGGCTATTTCTTCAAAGTATAGTTTAGAGGATGTGTTTTTGTTGGTATTCTATTTTAGACTTCTCCTTATACATTTTTGTTTATTTATCATTCTTTTTTGAGAATTTGAAACATTAACATGGCTCCTAAAGTGAGGCTGTTCAAAATGCTAACCTTAGAGATACATCAGTCCCCACTCGGCTCCACCTAGTCCTATTGCGCTTTCCATCTGCTTTCATCCACTCAGTGCACTTAGTTTCTACTTTATCCTTCCTATGTTTCTTGTCACATAATGAAAAGACACAATGCATATTTTCTCATCTTTCTTACACAAAGAATAGCATAGTTTTGGTACTCTTGCATTTTTTATTTTTGGAAATCTTCCAAATCACTTTGTAGCATAAAGATCTTTCTCATCCCTATTCTTCTATTCTGAATGCATTGTACTCCATTCTATGGACTTATTACCATAGTTTATTGAACTCCTTTCCAATGCATGGGCAATATTTTGTATTTATTAGCAGTGCTATTCCCCCACGCATTTGTCAGTTTGTCATTCTGTGGGGGTTTGCACGTTGCTGTGATGCTGGAAGCTATGCCACCAGTATTCAAATGCCAGCAGGGTCACCCATGGCAGACAGGTTTCAGCTGAGCTTCCAGACTAAGACAGACTAGGAAAAAGGACCTGGTGGTCTACTTCTGAAAGAATTAACCAGTGAAAACCTTATGAATAGCAGCGGAACATTGTCTGATATAGTGCTGGAAGATGAGGCCCTCAAGTTGAAAGGCACTTAAAAGATGACTGGGGAAGAGCTGCTTTCTCAAAGTACAGTCAACCTTAATGACATGGATGGAGTCAAGCTTTCGAGACCTTCATCTGCTGATATGGCATGAATCAAAATGAGAAGAAACAGCTGCAAACATCCATTAATAATCAGAACGTGGAAAGTATGAAATATGAATCTAGGAAAATTGGAAATCATCAAAAATGAAATGGAACGTATAAACATTGATATCCTAGGCATTGGTGAGCTGAAATGGACTGCTATTGGCCATTTTGAATCAGACAGTCATATGATTTACTATGTCAGAATGACAACTTGAAGAGGAATGACATTGCATTCATCATCAAAAAGAATATTTCAAGATCTATCCTGAAGTACAGTGTTGTCAATGATAGGATAATGTCCATACACCTACAAGGAAGACCAGTTAATACGACCATTATTCAAATTCATGCACCAAGCACTAAGGCCAAAGATGAAGAAATTGAAGATTTTTACCAGCTTCTGTAGTCTGAAATTGATTGGACATGCAGTCAGGATGCATTGATAATTACCGATGATTGGAATGCAAAAGTTGGAAGCAAAGAGTAGAAGGATTGGTAGTTGGAAAATATGGGCTTGGTGATAGAAACAATTCTGGAGAACACATGACAGAATTTTACAAGATCAATGACTTCTTCATTGTAACTACCTTTTTTTACCAACATAAACAAGCAACTATACATGCGTACCTGACCAGATGGGACACACAGGAATCAAATTGACTACATCTGTGAAAAGAGATGATGGAGAAGCTCAATATCATCAGTCAGAACAAAGCCAGGGGCCGACTGGAGAACTGACCATCAATTGCTCATATGCAAGTTCAAGTTGAAACTGAAGAAAATTCAGACAAGCCCATGAGAGCCAAAGTATGACCATGAGTATGCCCCACCTGAATTTAGAGACCATTTCAAGAATTGATTTGACACATTGAACACTAATGATCAAAGACCAGACAAGTTGTGGAATGGCATCAAGGACATCATACATGAGGAAAACAAGAGGTCACTAAAAAGACAGGAAAGAAAGAAAACACCAAAATGGATGTCAGAGGAGACTCTGAAACTTGCTGTAGAATGTAGAATAGATAAAACAAAAGGAAGAAATGTTGAAGTAAAAGAGCTGAACAGAAGATTTCAAAGGGTGACTCGAGAAAACAAAGTATTATAATGACATGTTCGAAAACCTGGAGATAGAAAACCAAAAGGGAGGAACACGCTAGGCATTTCTCAAGCTGAAAGAAACGAAGAAAAAATTCAAGCCTCGCATTGCAATAGTGAAGGATTCTACAGGGAAAATGTTAAATGATGCAGGAAGCATCAAAAGAAGATGAAAGGAATACAGAGCCACTATACCAAAAAGAATTGGTTAATATTCAACTATTTGAGGAGGTGGCATAGGATCAGGAACTGACAGTACTGAAGGAAGAAGTCAAAGCTGCACTGAAGCATTGGTAAAAAACAAGGCTCCAGGAATTGATGGAATACTGATTGAGATGTTATAACAAACAGATGCAGGGCTAGAAGTGCTCACTTGTCTGTGCCAAGAAATTTGGGAGACAGCTACGTGGCCAACTGACTGGAAGAGATCCATCTTTATGTCTATTCCAAAGAAAGGTGATCCAGCTGAATTCAGAAATTACTGGACAATATCATTAATATCACAGGTAAGTAAAATTTTGCTGAAGATCATTCAAAATTGGCTGCAGCAGTATATCGACAGGGGACTGCCAGAAATTCAAGCTGGATTCGGAAGAGGATGTGGAACCAGGGATATTATTGCTGACATCAGATGGATCCTGGTTGAAAGCAGAGAATACCAGAAGAATGTTTACCTGTGTTTTATTGACTTGCAAAGGCTTTCGACTGTGTGGGTCATAACAAATTATGGACAATATGGTGAAGAATGGGAATTCCAGAACACTTCATTGTGTTCATGAGGAACCTGTACACATAAATCAAGAAGATACTGTGTGTATTAAAGTCAGTAAAGGTGCTCATCAGAGTTGTACCATTTCGCCATACCTATTCAATCTGTATGCTGAACAAAATAATGCGAAACGCTGGACTATATGAAGAAGAATGGACTATTGAAGGAAGACTCATTAACAACCTGTGTTATGCAGATCACACAACCTTGCTTACTGAAAGTGAAAAGGACTTGGAGTACTTACTGCTGAAGATCAAAGACCACAGCCTTCAGTATGGATTACACCTCAACATAAAGCAAAAGTCCTCACAACTGGACAAATAAGCAACATCATGATAACCCCTTCAGTCTCAGTTGCCTCATACACATGGGAAAGCTGGACGATGAACAAGGAAGACCAAAGAAGAATTGATGCCTTTGAATGATGGTGTTAGAAAAGAATATTGAATATACCACGGACTGCCAAAGAATGAACAAATCTGTCTTAGAGGAAGTACAACCAGAATACTCCTTGGAAGCAAAGATGACAAGACTATGTCTCACATACTTTAGACATGTTATCAGGAGGGATCAATCACTGGAGAAGGACATCGTGCTCGGTAAAGTGGAGGATCAGGGAAAAAGAGGATGACCCTCAGTGAGATGAAATTGACACATTGGCTGTATGAATGGGCTTAAGCATAACAATGATTGTGAGAATGGCCCAGGAACAGCAGTGTTTCTTTCTGTTGTACATAGTGTTACTATGAGTTGGAACCAAATCAATGGCACCTACCATAAACAACAAACATTAGCATGCTACAATGAATACCCCAGACATATGCATTTTTCTTTTACTGAAGGTTTATCTTCAGGGTACATTTCTAGAAGTGAAATTTCTGAGTTAAAATGGGAACATAGATATACCAAAGCAAAACCTGTTGTTCTTGAATTGATTCTGGCTCATAGTAACCCTATAGGACAGAGTAGAACTGCCCCATATTGTTTCCAAGGAGACGCTGCCAATTGCCAGCTTCGAACTGCCAACCTTTTGGTTAGCAGCCGACCTCTTAACCTTTAAACCACCAGGGCTCCAAACAAAGATAAAGTTTTGTTAAATATTGACAAATTATTCTCTGTAAGGGTCTTTCCAATGTGCACTGCACAATAATATATAAAACCAAAAAAAAAAAAACAAACCCATTGCTGTCGGGTCAGTTCTGACTCATAGCGGCCAGTAATATATGAGAGTGACCATTTCTCCCTATTATCACCAACATAGTATGTTATCATCCTTTTTAATTTTTGCCAGTTAGTGAGATATGATATCTCCAGGTAGTTTCATTTTCTTTTTTTCTCTTTATATAGGAGGTTGATTGCCTTTTTCTATGTTTGTACTTTTTGTAAATAATCTGTCAGTGTCTTTTGCCCATTTTTCTATCAGGTTTTTAATATTTTTTCACTCATATTTTAAGAGTTATTTTTAATAGGGATATTGATTTTTTCTCTGTTATATATTGCAAATTTCCATTTTTCAGCTTTCTTTTGAATTTGTGTATAGGGTTTTTTATCATGCAATTATTTTTATGTAGTCAAATGTATTAATATTTTATTCTATTGCAGTTTGAAATAGAAAAGATTTTAAAGATTATGAGTATGGCCCCATTTAATAGATGATAAAATTAACTCGCAAAGACTGAACTGCCAAGGTTTAAAAAAATAATATGTGTGTGTGTATGTAACTAACACACACTCACACATACATCTTTCACACATATGTTTATATATAAAATGTGTGTATACATACTTGTTTCTGGAACATTGGTGAGGATAACCATATATCCCTGCTGTCATGAATTTGTATTCTGTAGGGGTAGGGGGGTTACAAATATTAATCAAATCAAGAAAAAATACATATTATAACTGTAAGATATGTATTGTTACAGGATGTAACAGAAATGATTGATCTTATCAGGAAGTTTATTCTGGACATTTATAAAGGAATGAGAAATGAGCTGGGATATGAAGGGTAATAATTAGGAGGTGATTGTGGTGGAGTAGAAGAGTGTATCAGAATGAAACCACAGTGTCAGAGGAAAGTCTGGTGACTGTGAAGGACATACTGCAAAGCAGCACTCTTGGTGTGGCTATAGTAAAGAGAGAAAGGGCAGAGTGTGGGGTGAGATGGGACTGTAGAGATAGATAATGGCTAATTGATGAGGTTCTTGAAGGTCACAATTTTAAATTATTTAAGCTGGGAAAGGGGACGTTACATGATAATACTTGATTTTGTAAAACATCTAATTTATCAATAAAAAGGAAAATTGGTATAATGGAGTAAATTTGATTGAGGAGAGTAGTTCAGAAGCTCTTGCAGCAGTCGAGGCTTTTACCAGATGCAGATGATAGAGATTCTTTCATTCAAAAGTTAATTACAAATTTTCTATTATATGCTAGGCCCTGTGTTAGAAGCTGAAAATAGAAAGAAGTGGTTTGATATGAACAATATTTAAGATATAAAATAGACAACACAAGTTGATAGATTGGATATAAAATATAAGTGGGGTATGCTAAGGATAAGACCAAATTTCTGGCTTATGGAAAACAGAATGTATAGTGATTTCAGTGGTTTGGAATGAAATCTGTTTTGGGGAGGGAAACTTGTGCGTTCGGAATGGGCACTAAAAATGTGTGAAGCCTTTGAGACACTTGTTGGAAAATATAAAAGGTTTTTAGCTTGTCGAGTGAGTCCAGAGCTTCAAGAAGATGTCTAAGTCAGAGAAGTAAGACAATTTGTGAGTCACTTGCAAATAAATGACAATTGAAGGATCTTGGTGTGGGTGATATCATTTAGGGATAGTAGATAGAAAGAGGAAAGAACATACTCTATTACTGACCATTTAATGCCTTTGGGTCAAGAAGAATAAACCTGGCAAGAGAGATAAAACGGAAACTAGGATAGTATGGAGCCTTGGTGGTGTAATGGTGAAGAACTCGGCTGCTAACCAAAAGGTTGGCAGTTTGAATCCACCAGTGGCTCCTTAGACACCGTAGAAGGCAGTTCTACTCTGTCCTACAGGGTCACTATGAGTTGGAATCGACTCCATAGCAATGGTGGGTTTAGGATAGTATGAAATAATAGATACTACTTGGCTATAGTTTTTAAAGAAGCGGGGATATGTCAATAGGGTGAAATACTTCTGATAGATCAAGTAAGAAGAGGACTAAAATTATCCATTTGGGTTAGTGACATGCAGCCCATTCTTGAAGTTGGTGAGACCTTGTCAGGTGGAGTGATAAGGCCATAGCTAAAATGGAGAGGGCTGAGGAGTGATGGACAGATGAGGAAGTGGAGGAGACTCTGGGAAAGGCTGACTGTCAAGACGAAAGAGCGAGATTGGAAAATGGATAATTCTTCAACAGAAACATGAAACTTTGCTCTGGGTCTGAGATTCTAAGTTTTCCCTCTAGAGTGCATGCTTCAGAAAACCACACAGGTGCAGATCAGGTTGACATAAGGGTACTCCCAGAGATCAGTCAGGAAAATCACCCCAGTTCTGAAATGCATAAGAAGATTCCCACGCTAAGCAAATCATCCCAAGGAATAAGTCCCCAGGTTGTTATTGGAGGGGCTCCCAGGATGAAAAGGTAACATTTGATAACCAACCTAAGGGTTTTATCTTGATTAACCAAAGTGCAGCTCTGAGGAACATCTCGATATGAATAAATGATGTTTCTGCTAATGCAGCGAGCATTCAAAAGTAACAAATCCACTGTTTTACATGGCAAGCAACACAACAGTTCTGTTTTCCAAAATAATCGGTCCATTAACTGAAGCTGTCTACTTCCTCAGCATCACACACTTGATCCTGCCACTTGGATAAAGACAAACTGCCTGAAACCAATATATATCCTTTATGATCTCCCAATCTCTGCCTCTCTATGGCTTCTTTTGTTTTTATTGAGTGACTTTTATGATGGTAAAAAGGTTGCAGACGAGACTTGTCACTTTCTGGTGGCAGTAATTCAGCATTTAATAAGCAAAACTCATAGACGTGGATAAGTGCAGTGACTTAGGAGTTGATGCAGGGGGTGCAAATGATGTTGTTTGTAAAAGGGAGTGTATGAGAAAACAATCACCAAGGTGCACGTGAGAAGGAATAAAAAGGGAACACTGAAGTCAGATTACTAAAAGATGTTAAACAAACTAAAGAGGGACAGTTGATGTCATGGTAGTAATGTTAATAAAATAATTATAATATTGATAATAGCCTTCATTTATCAAGTCCCATAAGCTGTGGTGTTATACACTGCACTTAGGACTTTGCAAGCCTAGCTCATTTCATCATTGCCTAATGAATTGTGCAATATCTTAACTTCTCAGGACTTCTGTTTATAAATTGAAATAAAAATACTGATTGAATCACAAAGCAAGCTTCAAGTCATAGAGATAAATTTTAAACTTGGGTTCATTGATCAAGCTCTTACCCATCATGCCCATCATTGAACTAGTAATGAGGTTCCTTCCATACATGGCTACAAATCAACCATGTGACTTGGTAAAAGATTAAATAGTGCCCTCCAAATTTCAACATTTGTCAAATAAGGAGATTGAACTAGATAAATTATCTAGTCCTATCCAGAATTAATAATTTACACTTCATGTTGCTAGAAGCTTCTCTGGAGAGGCTGTTTCTTAAATTTCTACTACTGTCACTATGAAAAACAAAAATACTGCCTCACAGCTGAAGTCAAGGCTGCATAAATGAAGTATTAAACAGGTGAATGAATGAATGATCCACGGACTATGTGTATGACAGTGTTGTAGGTGCTGTGGAGATATGGTGAGATGTGAGGCTCCGAGTGAGCACCACCCCTCTCTGATATCGCTGGCCTGGGGTGTTTTCTTATGTAAGAACTCTTAGGCTGATATGATACTCAAAATGTCATCAAAAAAAAATCTGTGCCTAACATTTTTGATGCAACTAACACCTTCTTAGTTTTTCAATTTGGTTTTCCAATATGTAATATCCCTTGAGTCCACAATGTACTTTAGAGAGTAAATATGGGTGTCATTTTCATGAATATATTCATAAATGTAAGCATGTTCATAGGTCCACATTTATTTTAATATCAGGATCTCTGGGACTTAAAGAGCATGTTAGGCATCAAATATGCAATTTTTTATACATAATGTCTTATGTACTGGAAAAAGTAAGATTCAAATTGATTTTCTCTGATATTAAGGTTAGTATACTGGATTTTTGCCTAATATTTATTTGCTTTACTTTTCCTCACTCCATTCTTATTAGGTATGTCTTTTGTTATGACTGTATAAAAGGCTTATATAAAAAGCCTAGAGATTGACTGAGGCGGGGCCACGATGGCGGACTAGGTAGACGCTACCTCGGATCCCTCTTGCAACAAAGACTCGGAAAAACAAGTGAATCGATCACATACATGACAATCTACGAACCCTGACCAACAAACACAGATTTAAAGAGTTGACCTGAGTGACAGAGACCAAGAACGTACAACTACAGGGAAGCAGCAACTGTTTTCGGAGCCTGGAGCCAGTGTCCCACTCAGGTAACCTTGGCACCGGGCTTTGGACTGGGTGCAGGGGAGCTAAGCACGACATCTGTGACGGTGCAAACACGGGGCACAGCCCTACCCCCCTGAACTGACCTCAGGAGGGGACCCAGCTGGTCAGCATGGGCAGCGCTGAGATGCAGCTGGCTGGAGGAGAAGTCCCCAGGAGGCAGCAACTGGTTTTGGAGACGGGAGTGCAGCATCCCAGGTGGGGAACCTTGACCCCGGGCTTTTGACTGGGTGCAGGGGAGCTGTGCACCACATCCTGTGACGGTGCAAACATGGGGTGCAGCGCCAGCCCCCTGAACTGAACTGGGGGGGCCCAGCCAGTCCGCATGGGCGGCGCGGCCACGTGGCTGGTGAGAGGAGAAGTCACCGGGAGGCAGTGACGGGGAACCTTGATGCTGGGCTTTGGATTGGCAGCGGAGGAACTGACCGCGGCTTCTGAGACAGCGCAAGCACGGGAAGTGGGCCTGACCCTCGGGGGCAATCTCTACCCAGCCAGCGCACACAGGTGACGCGCCCCTTGGGAATCTCAGATAAAACAGTCATCCCAAGCAAGATAAGTAACTTTGTCTATATTCTTAGGTGCTACTCTCTCCTGTTTTTCTGAACCCTCCCCTCCTGTTCCCAGGCGGCTTCATTAACATTGGAATTTCCTGAACCAGAGGGAGAACTGCTCCGCCGTTTTTCTTTTCCTTTTTTTTTTTTTTTTGGTCTTTCCCTAACCCATTCTTCTGGCCTCAGAGAAGCAACCACAAAAAACCCAGGGAACAAAAATCCTTCCCTAATTGGACTAAAAACACAGAACCAGCTCCAGCCAAGCATATGGGATCCACAGCCTTGGGCTTTCATCCCTACAGGGAATAAGGTGGCTATTATAATGCAAATACATTTCTGATAGGGATCTGACTGCATTTTTTTTTTTTTAGCAGATTTACTGGAAAGACAAGTTTCCCAGGTCTAATATCTCTGCGTATTCAACAGAGCCCTCACTGACCCACGACAGGGAACCGAGGGCTGAAGCTCCCCCCAGACCACCTAGCCTCTGCCTTAGGGGTCTAAGGAGGGTGACACCAAACAATCTGTAGAGCTACTTGCACTGGGTGCCTAAGGTACAGCTGCAGAGCCTACCCACCAAGGTGCTTTCGGAATAGAGGCACACCTACCTCACTGACAACATCCTGCCCCCCCTGGAGTGTAAACCCCAGCTGCTACTAGAAACTTGTGCACACAACTATCACCACTACTTCTCAAGGAGGATAGGTGAAAGGATGCATCACACACTTGATGACCCAAAATCAGATTCTACTCAAGAATAGTGAATGGACTCAGGCATATACATCTGGTAACAGCCCAAACCAGCTGGTAATAGGTCATAAGTAAGTCAAGGGCTACAACAATCAAGACAGCACAATCAAGTAGCCCATCCATGTATATTGAAAGAAAACAAAACAAGATAACACTCAGTGAGCAAATATAGAATAAATCACTACAATATCTTAGTGATGGCTTGGAGACTGCAGTCGATATCAAACCACATAAAGAAGCAGACCATGACTGCTTCTACAACCCCCCAAACAAAAGAATCAAAATCTTTCCCAAATGAAGATACAATCCTGAAATTATCAGATACAGAATATAAAAAACTAATTTACAGAATGCTTCAAGACATCAGGGATGACCTCAGAAATGAAATAAGGCAATCTGCAGAAAAAGCCAGGGAACACAGTCATAAAACAGTTGAAGAACTCAAAAAGATTATTCAAGAACATAGTGGAAAAATTAATAAGTTGCAAGAATCCATAGAGAGACAGCATGTAGAAATCCAAAAGATTAACAATGAAATTACAGAATTAGACAACGCAATAGGAAGTCAGAGGAGCAGACTCGAGCAATTAGAATGCAGACTGGGAAATCTGGAGGACCAGGGAATTAACACCAACATAGCTGGAAAAAAATCAGATGCAAGAATTAAAAAAAATGAAGAAACCCTAAGAATCATGTGGGACTCTAACAAGAAGGATAACTTGAGTGTAATTGGAGTCCCAGAACAGGGAGGGATAACAGAAAATACAGAGAGAATAGCTGAAGATCTGCTGACAGAAAACTTCCCTGACATCATGAAAGATGAAAGCATATCTATCCAAGATCCTCATCGAACCCCATTTAAGATTGATCCAAAAAGAAAAACACCAAAACATATTATCATCAAACATGCCAAAACCAAAGATAAAGAGAAAATTTTAAAAACAGCCAGGGAGAAAAGAAAGGTCTCCTACAAGGGAGAATCGATACGTTCAGACCACTCAGCAGAAACCATGCAGGCAAGAAGGCAATAGGATGGCATATACAGAGCATGGAAGGAGAAAAACTGCCAGCCAAGGATCATATATCCAGCAAAACTCTCTCTCAAATATGAAGGTGAAATTAAGATATTTACAGATAAACACAAGCTTAGAGAATTTGCAAAAACCAAACCAAAGCTACAAGAAATACTAAAGGAAATTGGTCAGAAAACCAATAATATCAGATACCAGCACAACACAAGGTCACAAAACAGAACGTCCTGATATCAACTCACATAGGGAAATCCAAAAACAAATTAAGATTAATTAAAAAAAATGCTCAAAACAGGGAATCATTGAAGTCAATATGTAAAAGATTACAATAATCAAAAAGAGGGACTAAATACAGGTGGCATAGAACTGCCATATGGAGAGGGATACAAGGCGATATAGGACAATACAACTTAGGTTTTTACTTAGAAAAATAGGCGTAAATATTAAGTTAACCACAAAGAGGTATAACAACTCCATAACTCAAAATAAAAACCAAGAACAACATAACAACTCAGCAAACATAAAGCAAATACTATGAAAATGAGGAACACACAATTTACAAAGAAAAACGTCTCAGCACAAAAAAGTAAGTGGAAAATTGAAATTGTCAACAACACACATAAAAAGGCATCAAAATGACAACACTAAACACATACTTATCTATAATTACGCTGAATGTAAATGGACTAAATGCACCAATAAAGAGACAGAGAGTCTCAGACTGGATAAAGAAACACGATCCGTCTATATGCTGCCTACAAGAGACACACCTTAAACTTAGAGACACAAACAAACTAAAACTCAAAGGATGGAAAAAATTATATCAAGCAAACAATAAGCAAAAAAGAAGAGGAGTAGCGATATTAATTTCTGACAAAATAGACTTTAAACTTAAATCCACCACAAAGGATAAAGAAGGACACTACGTAACGATAAAAGGGACAATTGACCAGGAAGATCTAACCATATTAAATATTTATGCACCCAATGACAGGGCTGCAAGACACATAAATCAAATTTTAACAGAACTGAAAAGTGAGATAGACACCTCCACAATTATGGTAGGAGACTTCAACACACCACTTTCGGAGAAGGACAGGACTTCCAGTAAGAAGCTCAATAGAGACACGGAAGACCTAATTACAACAATCAACCAACTTGACCACATTGACTTATACAGAACTCTCCACCCAACTGCTGCAAAGTGTACTTTTTTTTTCTAGCACACATGGAACATTCTCTAGAATAGACCACATATTAGGTCATAAAACAAACCTTTGCAGAATCCAAAACATCAAAATATTACAAAGCATCTTCTCAGCCACAAGGCCGTAAAAGTGGAAATCAATAACAGAAAAATTAGGTAAAAGAAATCAAATACTTGGAAACCGAACAATACCTTCCTGAAAAAAGTCTAGGTTATAGAAGACATTAAGGAGGGAATAAGGAAATTCACAGACTGCAACGAGAATGAAAATACTTCCTATCAAAACCTCTGGGACACAGCAAAAGCAGTGCTCAGAGGCCAATTTATATCGATAAATGCACACATATAAAAAGAAGAAAGAGCCAAAATCACAGAACTGTCCCTACAACTTGAACAAATAGAAAGTGAGCAACAAAAGAACCCATTAAGCACAAGAAGAAAAAAATAATAAAAATTAGAGCTGAACTAAATGAATTAGAGAACAGAAAAACAATTGAAAGAATTAACAAAGCCAAAAGCTGGTTCTTTGAAAAAATTAACAAAATTGATGAACCATTGGCCAGACTGACTAAAGAAATACAGGAAAGGAAACAAATAACCCGAATAAGAAATGAGATGAGCCACATCACAACAGACCCAACTGAAATTAAAAGAATCAAATCAGATTATTATGAAAAATGGTACTCTAACAAATTTGCAAACCTAGAAGAAATGGATGAATTCCTAGAAAAACACTGCCTACCTAAACTAACACAATCAGAAGTAGAACAACTAAATAGACCCATAACAAAAAAAGAGATTGAAATGGTAATCAAAAAACTCCCAACAAAAAAAAGCCCTGGCCCGGACGGCTTCACTGCAGAGTTCTACCAAACTTTCAGAGAAGAGTTAACACCACTGCTACTAAAGGTATTTCAAAGCATAGAAAATGACGGAATACTACCTAACTCATTCTATGAAGCCACCATTTCCCTGATACGAAAACCAGGTAAAGACATCACAAAAAAAGACAATTACAGACCTATATCCCTCATGAACATGGATGCAAAAATCCTCAACAAAATTCTAGCCAATAGAATTCAACAACATATCAAAAAAATAATCCATCATGACCAAGTGGGATTTAAAAAAAAAAAAAAATTCTTTTTTTTTATGCAAGGCTGGTTTAATATTAGAAAAACCAGCAATGTAATCCACCATAATAAATAAAACAAAAGTCAAAAACCACATGATCTTATCAATTGATGCAGAAAAGGTATTTGACAAAGTCCAACACCCATTTATGATAAAAACTCTCACCAAAATAGGAATTGAAGGAAAATTCCTCAGCATAATAAAGGGCATCTATGCAAAGCCAACAGCCAACATCACTCTAAATGGAGAGAAACTGAAAGCATTTCCCTTAAGAACGGGAACCAGACAAGGATGCCCTTTATCACCGCTCTTATTCAACATTGTGCTAGAGGTCCTAGCCAGAACAATTAGGCTAGACAAAGAAATAAAACGAAATCCGGATTGGCAAAGAAGAAGTAAAATTATCTCTATTTGCCGATGACATGATCTTATACACAGAAAATCCGAAGGAATCCTCCAGAAAAGCACTGAAACTAATAGAAGAGTTTGGCAGAGTCTCAGGTTATGAGATAAACATACAAAAATCACTTGGATTCCTCTACATCAACAAAAAGAACATCGAAGAGGAAATAACCAAATCAATACCATTCACAGTAGCCACCAAGAAGATAAAATACTTAGGAATAAATCTTACCAAAGAAGTAAAAGACCTATACAAAGAAAACTACAAAGTACTACTACAAGAAACTAAAAAGGACCTACTTAAGTGGAAAAAACATACCTTGCTCATGGATAGGAAGACTTGACATAGTAAAAATGTCTATTCTACCAAAAGCCATCTATACATACAATGCACTTCTGATTCAAAGTCCAATGACATTCTTTAATGTGATGGAGAAACAAATCACCAGCTTCATATGGAAGGGAAAGAAGCCCCGGATAAGTAAAGCATTACTGAAAAAGAAGAAGAAAGTGGGAGGCCTCACTCTACCTGATTTCAGAACCTATTATACAGCCACAGTAGTCAAAACAGCCTGGTACTGGTACAACAACAGGCACATAGACCAATGAAACAGAATTGAGAACCCAGATATAAATCTATCCACATATGAGTAGCTGATATTTGACAAAGGCCCAGTGTCAGTTAATTGGGGAAAAGATAGTCTTTTTAACAAATGGTGCTGGCATAACTGGATATCCATTTGCAAAAAAATGAAACAGGACCCATACCTCACACCATGCATAAAAACTAACTCCAAGTGGATCAAAGACCTAAACATAAAGACTAAAACAATAAAGATCATGGAAGAAAAAATAGGGACAACATTAGGAGCCCTAATACAAGGCATAAACAGAATACAAAACTACCAAAAATGACGAAGAGAAACCAGGTAACTGGGAGCTCCTAAAAATCAAATACCTATGCTCATCTAAAGACTTCACCAAAAGAATAAAAAGACCACCTACAGACTGGGAAAGAATTTTCAGCTGTGACATCTCCGACCAGCACCTGATCTCTAAAATCTATATGATTCTGTTAAAACTCAACCACAAAAAGACAAACAACCCAATCAAAAAGTGGGCAAAAGATATGAACACACACTTCACTAAAGAAGATATTCAGGCAGCTAACAGATACATGAGAAAATGCTCTTGATCATTAGCCATTAGAGAAATGCAAATTAAAACTACGATGAGATTCCATCTCACTCCAACAAGGCTGGCATTAATCCAAAAAACACAAAATAATAAATGTTGGAGAGGCTGCGGAGAGATTGGAACTCTTATACACTGCTGGTGGGAATGTAAAATGGTACAACCACTTTAGAAATCTATCTGGCATTATCTTAAAAAGTTAGAAATAGAACTACCATACAACCCAGAAATCCCACTCCTCAGAATATACCCTAGAGAAATAAGAGCCTTCACACAAACAGATATATGCACGCCCATGTTTATTGCAGCTCTGTTTACAATAGCAAAAACCTGGAAGCAACCAAGGTGTCCATCAATGGGTGAATGGGTAAATAAATTGTGGTATATTCACACAATGGAATACTACGCATCGATAAAGAACAGTGACGAATCTGTGGAACGTTTCATAACATGGAGGAACCTGGAAGGCATTATGCTGAGCGAAATTAGTCAGAGGCAAAAGGACAAATATTGTATAAGACCACTATTATAAGATCTTGAGAAATAGTAAAAACTGAGAAGAACACATACTTTTGTGGTTAAGGGGGGGCGGTGGGAGAGGGTTTTTTTAGTGATTATTTAGTAGATAAGAACTGCTTTAGGTGAAAGGAAGGACAATACTCAATACATGGAAGGTCAGCTCAACTGGACTGGACTAAAAGCAAAGAAGTTTCCGGGATAAACTGAATGCTTCAAAGGTCAGCGGAGCAAGAGTGGGGGTTTGGGGGCCATGGTTTAAGGGGACTTCTAAGTCAATTGGCAAAATAATTCTATTATGAAAACATTCTGCATCCCACTCTGAAATGTGGCATCTGGGGTCTTAAATGCTAACAAGTGGCCATCTAAGATGCAACAATTGCTTTCAACCCACCTGGATCAAAGGAGAATGAAGAACACCAAGATCACATGATAACTATGACCCCAAGAGACAGAAAGGGCCACATGAACCAGAGACTACATCAGCCTGAGACCAGAAGAACTAGTTGGTGCCCGGCCACAACTGATGACTGTCCTGACAGGGAGCACAACAGAGAACCCCCGAGGGAGCAGGAGATCAGTGGGATGCAGACCCCAAATTCTCACAAAAAGACCATACTTAATGGTCTGACTGAGACTAGAGGAATCCCAGCGGTCATGGTCCCCAAACCTTCTGTTGGCCCAGGACAGGAACCAGTCCCGAAGACAACTCATCAGACATGGAAGGGACTGGACAGTGGGTAGGAGAGAGATGCTGATGAAGAGTGAGCTATTTGTATCAGGTGGACACTTGAGACTGTGTTGGCATCTCCTGTCTGGAGGGGGGATGGGAGGCTAGAGAGAGAGGGAAGCTGGCAAAATTGTCATGAAAGGAGAGACTGGAAGGGCTGACTCATTAGGGGGAGAGCAAGTGGGAGTATGTAGTAAGGTGTATATAAACTTATATGTGACAGTCTGACCTGATTTGTAAACGTTCACTTGAAGCTCAATAAAAGTTAAAAACAAAACAAAAAAAAGCCTAGACACATTTTTTAAACATGCAGTTTAACATGTAACATTTATTAATTTACTTTTACATTTATATTTCTACTTTATTATTTTGCTTTATCATTTTTCTCCTTTTTTCCCCTTCCTTCCTTACTTCTGTATTCTGGTTTTAAAACGTTTTTCCTGAACTTTTTTCTAGAGGCATATATTTCACTTTCTTGTTATCAATATTTATCCTTTAGTTTTTACATAGTTTCTTGACAACAAATCTAAAGATGATCAGTGTAGCTATCCATTATTGAACTGGCAACAATGATATTTCCACACATGGCTAATAATAATCAAATATCTTTCAAATATGTAAATCTAGTCATTCCTATTCAATTTCTTATTGTTGCCCACCATTTTTGTCTTGTTTCTAATGCTCCTTAAATTAGTCTTTTGTATGTGTCAATGCTTATTTACATTTAACTAAATTATTACGTATTTGTCATTACTTTTTCAACTCTTACCTTCTGGGTCCAATTCTACTTTTGAAGTATTTCCTTCATTAGATTTTTCTGTGGGTTATGGAATAATAAAGTCACACAGTCTGTCTGAAGAAACAGTCTTTGGTTTGCTTTCATTATTGATTGATAGTATATTTGGGTGAAGAATTCTAAAGACCCTCTATGAGATGGATTCACACTGTGGCTGCTACAATAGGCTCAAACATACAAAAATTGTGACGATAGCACAGGACTGGGCAGTGTTTCTTTCTGTTGTACATAGGGACATTATGAGTTGGAATCAACTTGATGGCAGTGGGCTTTAAATTAACTGAGTTTTTTTTTTTTAATTTTATTTCATAATCTGGAGCCCTGGGGGTACAGTGGTTAAAAGCTTGGTTGCTAACTAAAAGGTCAGCAGTTCACATCTATTAGCTGCTCCTTGAAAATCCTATAGGGCAGTTCTACTCTGTCCTATAAGGTTGCCATGAGTCAGAGTCGGCTTGACATCCATTTTTTGTTGTTGTTATTTATTATCTAATAAGAGAATTTAAGTGTTGTATATATTGGCTTTAGTTGTTTCATTGTTTTTACATATCTGTATTGTGGAACTCATGGCATAAGTAGTAGCACAGACTTACATATGGGAAAGGATGAAAATAAAAATAGTTATCTTCTGTTAATTCTTTACTTACCAAACTGAAATTTTAATTTAAATATATGTTTTATACCTTTTCATCAAAAAATGCCACCCTAGTAACTTACTCTAAGGATATAATTGGAGAGTTGTGCAAATATATAAATAGAGGAACGCTCATCACATTGTTTATCATATGGGAAAATTTGCAACATCAGCGTCCAACAATAAATAATTGTTTTAAAAAATTGTAATGTATGTATACAATGGAATACCATACAGCTACTAACATGGTATGCATTTCACGTGTAGAAATATGTTTATAGTAAATTGCTGTAGAAAGTTTAAAATATTATTATGCAAGTTCATTTTTGAAAAAAAATTTAGAGATAGAAAGATATGTAGAGGGATACATATCAAATTTCTCAGAGGTTATTTTTAGGTAATATTGATGAATAATTTTTATTTTCTTCTTCATGCTTACCTTAAACACTTGATTTTCCCTTAATGAATACATAATTTTATATAAGAAAATAATTTAAAAAGATATAAGTACATATTAATAAAGATTTTGAACATGTAAGATATTTTTCTTAGGTTTTACTGCAATTGTTGATAATCGACTAAAGAATATAAAATTCAGGATTTAGCAATTCTTTTTTCCAACTGAGAGCCAATTAGTCAAGGTAATATCCAGCTTTGGGAATTAAAATGTGATCATCTGAATAATTCATAAATCTATTTTTTGTGTTTCCCTGCTAGGGTCATGTACCCACCCATGGGCTGACCAAAATTGGAGAGAAAACAGTGTGTTCTCTTGGATCTGAGCTGGACTGTCATCTTCATTCTCATCATGAGTCATTCTGCACCCACTCAAGACTCTCTCCAGCCACAAGCAAACACTAAATTGCTCCTGCTGTGAGGATCTGATTGCAAAAAGTATTCTCCTTTATGTCTGCTCCTCTATCAAGTATGACCTGGTCATATGGAGTAGGAAATATGGCCCTGTAAGCAACTTATCTCTCAGAGAAAATCTCCTTGCCAAAATGGAGACTATGTGGCCTCAGAGCTCTGTGAATAACTCTGTTTCACTCTTAGCATCACTGTGAGTGAAGACTTGACTAAGAGCCATAACCCCACTTACAGTGATCTAAGGCATGCTAAATGCCATGAATAAGGCAATGGGTTAACTCAAAGTGATTCATTCAATAATGGTGAGAAGGCTGGGACCTTAAGGCACTCTTACCCCTCACCCCAATCTTCCTTTTTTACCTTCTATCTCATAATTCCCCATCCCAATTAGACACTACATGTCTCACGGCATTTATTTCTTCTATCCTTGAGCTTTTACTTATGCAATTTATTCTACTTGGATTGCCTTCCCTTTCCATATTGATTACTTATACCTCATTCTAGTTCAAACATTGCCTCCTAAAAACCAGGGCTTTGAACTGGATTTGTTATGATTCGAACCCCTGCTAAGAATTTGCATTTCTAACGAGTTCCCAGGAAGTTATACAAAAGAATGACTCAGGGATCTTATTAAAATGTAGTTTCTGATTTAGTCTATCTGGGGTGGAAATGGAAACTCTAGTGGTGTAGTGGTTAAGTGCTACAGCTGCTAACCAAAAGGTTGGCAGTTCCAGTCCACCAGGTGCTCCTTGGAAACTATGGGGCAGTTCTACTCTGTTCAATAGGGTCACTATGAGTCAGAGTCAACTGGACAGCAATGGGTTGAGTCGGGGTTTGGGGTGGAAATGCAAATTATCAGCAGGGGTTTGAACTGGAAAGAAACCATTCAAAGCCCTACTAAAAACATTGCTTGATTATCTTGCCTCCGACATGTCAGCAAGAACGGTTTTTCTTCAAATGAGCATGTCTTAGTGCCTGTCTCACACATACCCAATGTAAAAAAAACCAAAAACACAGTTGCTGCTGAGTTGATTCCAACTCATAGCAACCCTATAGGAAAGATTAGAACTGCCCCACAGGTTTTTCCAAAGAGCGACTTGTCCAAAGAACTGTCCACCTTTTGGTTAGCAGCTGAGCTCTTAACCACTGCTCCACCAGGGCTCCATCCAGTGTAAGGTGGGACCTAATTGATACTGGTTGAATCAATGAAACAATGGTTAAATTCTAGCATATAACTCATATGCTTTCCATGTCTTATTGTTTATTTGAGGTACACATTTTCTTTCTTACTTGATGCTAATTCATTTGAGGCCAGGGACTGTGTCCTTGATATCTCTGTACTTTGCTTCTTTCTCTAACAGCAGACGGCAAGTTCTTTTCGTAGATTAGGAATTCAATGCAAATTGATTAAATGCAAGATTTTATAAGTTACTGAATAAACCTATTGCCGGAATGCATGTTTTACACTACTCATGTGGCAATGCTCCAATGATGCTATGCACTATTTGTCAGTCTTTTCCCTTGTCTTGAACAATAAATCAACTGAAGAAAGTGTATCTTCTGTGTATTTATACATGTGTTGCCTTTTCACACTTTTTTCTAAAGCTGTGGAGCTAGCAGCATCCACTCATTGTTTATTTGTTGAAAAAAAAATAAATATTGGCATAAAAAGACTCTTGCACATTCTTCCAGTCATTCATTTATTCTCTCCTTCACTCTTGTTGAGTCATCCCCTCTGTGCCAGATACTACCTTATTCTCTGTGTTGTGTATCCCAAGCACTCAGCACAGCCCTGCTCAATGTGTATGTGTGTATGTACTCATAGAGATTCTCATTATTCGGAGAGGATGAGAGTAGGTGGATGTTGTGTTCGTATTTAAGGAAGAAAAGAGCTCGCAGTCTGCCTTCCTGCTGTGCAACTGCTGCTGATTGAACATATGAAGAGAATGTGGCTAGAACCTGGGATTCCTGCAAGATAGGCTGGGATGCTTTAAACCAAACCCAGACTTTGGGTTCTTAACACACACCTAGATGAAAGGATTGAGAATTCGGCCTCGAGGTCTGGAAAAGCTAGAGAACTAGAAGGTTATGGTCTAGGCAAGCTGTCTACTTGGAAGATTCTGGTAGCAAAGAGAAATCTGGAAATGGCACCACTCAAGAAGTAAAGTCTTGGCATCATGGAAATATGTTACTAGGCCATGGCCTGGGGCTAGCCTCAGGGTAGGATTCCAGGCCCTGGGAAGGATCCTTGAAAAAAACAGCAAGTAAAACTCAAGTCCTCAATTTTATAGTTAACAAGTAGTGGACAAATTAGCAGAAAGGATTTCAAGCACTGGGGACATAGATTATGTCCTGTCGAGAGAACAGGGCCTCAGGTTCAAGCTGGCTCATCAGCAAATATATTGAGTCCCTGATTGTGGGCTAATCCTGTTGCTGTCAAGTCAATTCCGACTGATAGCGATCCTAGAGGACAGACTAGAACTGCCCCATTGGGTTTCCAAAGAGCGGTTTGGTGGATTTGAACTGCCGAACTTTTGGTTAGCAGCCAAGTTCTTAACCACTTCACCACCAGGTCTCCGATTATGGGCTAAAACCAAAAAAAAAAAAAAAAAAACCAAACCCAGTGCCGTCGAGTCGATTCCGACTCATAGCGATTCTATAGGACAGAGTAGAACTGCCCCATAGAGTTTCCATGGAGTGACTGGCGGATTTGAACTGTCAACCTCTTGGTTAGCAGCCATAGCACTTAACCACTATGCCACCAGGGTTTCCCGATTGTGGGCTAGAGCTGCTAAAATCCTTTCTGTCGGAGGTTGGTCCCCAAGAGGGAGACAGGCTAACTTTGCAGATGGTGTTGAGGGAGGAGTCCGAATGCCACAGCCAGGCAGAGTTTGCCAGACACATCTGCCATAACAATCACCCTCACCTTACAAAAGTCTCATGCCGTAAGCCTGACCTTCTCTTTGTATGATACCAGAACAGTGAGGAGATGAAAGACTTCTGAAAAGACTCCTTAGTAATACAGACCAGCAGGTTCCACCCCTTCTGAGAAGTTCTTAAGAGACTATGGTGAACAGGGTCTATGTGCCACAAAAATAGCTCCTCTTTCTCAGGTGTGCTAGGTCAAAAGGGAGCAGCTGCTTGGCCTTAAACTAATTTGACTGTCAGTCACAATACAGGAGAGGTCAGCACAACTGGACTAAACCAAAAGCAAAGAAGTTTCCTGAATAAACTGAATGCTTTGAAGGCCAGCATAGCAGGGACGGGGGTTTGGGGACCATGGTTCTAGGGGATATCTAAGTCAATTGGCATAATAAAATCTATTAATAACACATTCTGCATCCCACTTTGAAGAGTGACATGTGGGGTCTTAAACGCTAGCAAGTGGCCATCTAAGTTGCATCAATTGGTCTCAACCCACCTGGATCAAAGGAGAATGAAGAACACCAAAGACACAAGGTAATTAGGAGCCCAGGAGACAGAAAGAGCCACATAAACCAGAGACTACATCAGTCTGAGACCAGAAGAACTAGTTGGTGCCTGGCTACAACCAATGACTGCCCTGACAGGGAACATAGCAGAGAACCCCTGAGGGAGCAGGAAAGCAAGGGGAAGCAGACCCCAAATTCTCATAAAAAACTAGACTTAATGGTCTGAATGAGACTAGAAGAACCCTGGTAGTCATGGCCCCCAGACCTTCTGTTGGCCCAGGACAGGAACTATTCCCAAAGCCAACTCTTCAGACAGGGATTGGACTGGACAATGGGATAGAAAATTATATTGGTGAAGAGTGAGCTTCTTGCATCAAGAAGACAATTGAGACTATGTTGGGATCTCCTATCTGGAGGGAAGATGAGAGGGTAGAGGGGGTCAGAAGCTGGCAGAATAGACACGAAAAGAGGGAGTGGAGGGAAGGAGTGTGCTGTCTCACTGGGGGGAAGCAATTAGGAGTATATAGCAAGGTGTATATAAATTTTTGTATGAGAGACTGACTTGATTTGTAATCTTTCACTTAATGCACAATAAAAACTAAAAAAAATCTTTCTGTCGCTGTGATGATGTCTCTCAATCTCTTGCAGTGCCTCAGAATGGGAAAAAAACAAAAACTAAATGTGTTACAGAGATGAAATCATGCTCTCTATGGCCTGTAATTAGATTTTTAATGTCTATCTTCTTTACTAGACTGTAATCCTTGTGAGGGCAGCAAGACTAGTGTCTGCCTTATTCACTTGTTTTTCCCTATAGTTTGGCATGTGCCCTGGCAGAGACAGTAGTGTCCTATGGGAGTGATGTGAGACACAGGGTGTCATTGTTAATGCTGGGCTAGACAGGCAGACCTCAAGTGAAATTAACTGCTGGGAAGATTGGAAGTAAGTTAGAAGGTAGATGCTGGCAGCCTGAAGTGATAGGAAGGAAGACAGGAAAAGTGAATTTTTAAGACATAGGAAGAAGATGTGGTATTTGAGACAGACAAAGACAGGGCCTTAGATCTGTGTTGGGTTAATTTCCAGATAAGCACAAAGGACAATGAAGTCAGTGATAACTGAAAATGTGTTCTAAAAAAATTCTTTTTTTCTACAGTAGGTATGTATATCTCTATTGTAACAAGGTCCTGGAAGAGTTTGTGCTACAGTAATCCATTTTCTGCTTTCTTACAAAAGAATATGTCCTCACCTTGAAGTGTTTATTGGTTGTATACGTATATGTGTGTGTGGGGAGAACCCCACTTCTGAAATGTTCAGAGACTGCTTTTACATTAAGACAACTAATTCTAAGGTGTGATGAGTCAATGAATCTGACATATATTTGTGGATCCAGGTGTCCTAGAGATGAATTTTCCAGGACCTGTTGGGTGAGGCGAGCAGAAGGAGATGACTTGAACAGTTACTACCAGAAAAAGAACTGAAACTTGTAAACTTGTAATCATGTTGTAGCCACTTGACTATAATGTCAAGGAAAAGTCATCCAATCCATTTTCTACATCCTTTGTAGGATTCATTTTGCATTTTTCCATGGAAGGCAACCCTTTCAATACACATACATAAACTCGTGATTGCCTGGGCTTTTCACAACCTAAGTGTCACTAATTTCAGAATGTTCATACATTTTTTTTTAAATAATTTTTATTGTGCTTTAAGTGAAAGTTTACAAGTCAAGTCAGTCTGTCACATATAAGCTTATATATACCTTAATCCATACTCCCACTTACTCTCCCCCTAATGAGTCAGCCCGCTCCCTCCTTCCAGTCTCTCCTTTCATGACGTTTTGCAGTTTCTAACCCTCTCTACCGTCCTATCTCCCCTCCACACAGGAGACGCCAACACAGTCTCAAGTGTCCACCTGATACAAGTAGCTCACTCTTCGTCAGCAACTCTCTCCAACCCATTGTCCAGTCCCATCCATGTCTGATGAGTTGTCTTTGGGAATGGTTCCTATCCTGCACCAACAGAAGGTTTGGGGACCATGACCGCCGGGATTCTTCTAGTCTCAGTCAGACAATTAAGTCTGTTTTTTTTTAATAAGAATTTGGGGTCTGCATCCCACTGTTCTCCTGCTCCCTCAGGGGTTCTCTGTTGTGCTCCCTGTCAGGGCAGTTATCAGTTGTGGCCGGGCACTATCTAGTTCTTCTGGTCTCAGAATGATGTAACTCTGGTTCATGTGGCCCTTTCTGTCTCCTGGGCTCATAGTTATCGTGTGACCTTGGTGTTCTTCATTCTCCTTTGATCCAGGTGGGTTGAGACCAATTGATGCATCTTAGATGGCTGCTTGTTAGCATTTAAGACCCCAGATGCCACACTTCAAAGTGGGATGCACAATGTTTTCATAATAGAATTACTTTGCCAATTGACTTAGAAGTCCCCTTAAGCTATAGTCCCCAAACCCCCACCCTTGCTCCGCTGATCTTTGAAGTATTCAGTTTATTCCGGAAACTTCTTTGCTTTTGGTCCAGTCCAGTTGAGCTGACCTTCCCTGTATTGAGTATTGTCCTTCCCTTCACCTAAAGTAGTTCTTATCTACTAACTATTCAGTAAATAACCCTCGTCCACCCTCCCTCCCTCCCCCTCCTCGTAACCACAAAAGAGTATGTTCTCAGTTTATACTATTTCTCAAGATCTTATAATAGTGGTCTTATATAATATTTGTCCTTTTGCCTCTGACTAATTTCACTCAGCATAATGCCTTCCAGGTTCCTCCATGTTATGAAATGTTTCACAGATTCGTCACTGTTCTTTATCGATGCGCAGTATTCCATTGTGTGAATATACCATAATTTATTTAAACATTCATCCGTTGATGGACACCTTGGTTGCTTCCAGCTTTTTGCTATTGTAAACGGTGCTGCAATAAACATGGGGGTGCATATATCTGTTCCTGTAAAGGCTCTTATTTCTCTAGGGTATATTCCGAGTAGTGGGATTTCTGGGTTGTATGGTAGTTCTATTTCTAACTTCTTAAGATAATGCCAGATAGATTTCCAAAGTGGTTGTACCATTTTACATTCCCACCAGCAGTGTATAAGAGTTCCAATCTTTCCGCAGCCTCTCTAACATTTATTATTTTGTGTTTTTTGGATTAATGCCAGCCTTGTTGGAGTGAGATGGAATCTCATCGTAGTTTTAATTTGCATTTCTCTAATGGCTAATGATTGGGAGCATTTTCTCATGTATCTGTTAGCTGCCTGAATATCTTCTTTAGTGAAGTGTGTGTTCATATCTTTTGCCCACTTTTTGATTGGGTTGTTTGTCTTTTTGTGGTTGAGTTTTAACAGAATCATATAGATTTTAGAGATCAGGCGCTGGTCAGAGATGTCATAGCAGAAAATTTTTTTTCCAATCTGTAGGTGAAGTCTTTAGATGAGCATAGGTGTTTGATTTTTAGGAGCTCCCAGCTATCTGGTTTCTCTTCGTCATTTTTGGTAATGTTTTGTATTCTGTTTATGCCTTGTATTAGGGCTCCTAACGTTGTCCCTATTTTTTCTACCATGATTTTTATCATTTTAGTCTTTATGTTTATGTCTTTGATCCACTTGGAGTTAGTTTTTGTGCATGGTGTGAGGTATGGGTCCTGTTTCATTTTTTTGCAAATGGATATCCAGTTATGCCAGCACCATTTGTTAAAAAGACTATCTTTTCCCCAGTTAACTGACACTGGGCCTTTGTCAAATATCAGCTGCTCATATGTGGATGGATTTATATCTGGGTTCTCAATTCTGTTCCACTGGTCTATGTGCCTGTTGTTGTACCAGTACCAGGCTGTTTTGACTACTATGGCTGTATAATAGGTTCTAAAATCAGGTAGAGTGAGGCCTCCCACTTTCTTCTTCTTTTTCAGCAATGCTTTACTTATCCGGGGCTTCTTTCCTTTCCATATGAAGCTGGTGATTTGTTTCTCCATCACATTAAAAAATGTCATTGGAATTTGGATCGGAAGTGCATTGTATGTATAGATGGCTTTTGGTAGAATAGACATTTTTACTATGTCAAGTCTTCCTATCCATGAGCAAGGTATGTTTTTCCACTTAAGTAGGTCCTTTTTAGATTCTTGCACTAGTACTTTGTAGTTTTCTTTGTATAGGTCTTTTACATCCTTGGTAAGATTTATTCCTAAGTGTTTTATCTTCTTGGGGGCTACTGTGAATGGTAGTGATTTGGTGATTTCCTCTTCGATGTTCTTTTTGTTGATATAGAGGAATCCAAGTGATTTTTGTGTTTTTATCTTATAACCTGAGACTCTGTCAAACTCTTCTATTAGTTTCAGTAGTTTTCTGGAGGATTCCTTAGGGTTTTCTGTGTATAAGATCATGTCATCAGCAAATAGAGATAATTTTACTTCTTCCTTGCCAATCCGGATGCCCTTTATTTCTTTCTCTAGCTTCATTGCTCTGGCTAGGACCTCTAGCACAATGTTGAATAAGAGCGGTGATAAAGGGCGTCCTTGTCTGGTTCCCGTTCTTAAGGGAAATGCTTTCAGGTTCTCTCCATTTAGAGTGATGTTGGCTGTTGGCTTTGTATAGATGCCCTTTATTATGTTGAGGAATTTTCCTTCAATTCCTATTTTGCTGAGAGTTTTTATCATGAATAGGTGTTGGGCATTCTCAAATGCCTTTTCTGCACCAATTGATAAGATCATGTGGTTTTTGACTTTTGTTTTATTTATATGGTGGATTACATTACTGGTTTTTCTAATATTCAACCAGCCTTGCATACCTGGTATAAATCCCACTTGGTCGTGGTAGATTATTTTTTTGATGTGTTGTTGAATTTTGTTGAGGATTTTTGCATCTATGTTCATGAGGGATATAGGTCTATAATTTTCTTTTTTTGTAATGTCTTTACCTGGTTTTGGTATCAGGGGTATGTTGGCTTCATACAATGAGTTAGGTAGTATTTCGTCATTTTCTATGCTTTGAAATACCTTTAGTAGTAGTGGTGTTAACTCTTCTCTGAAAGTTTGGTAGAACTCTGCAGTGAATCTGTCCAGGCCAGGGCTTTTTTTTGTTGGTAGTTTTTTGATTACCTTTTCAATCTCTTTTTTTTGTTATGGGTCTATTTAGTTGTTCTGCTTCTGATTGTGTTAGTTTAAGTAGGTAGTGTTTTTCTAGGAATTCATCCATTTCTTCCAGGTTTGCAAATTTGTTAGAGTACAATTTTTCATAATAATCTGATTTGATTCTTTTAATTTCAGTTGGGTCTATTGTGATGTGGCCCATCTCATTTCTTATTCGGGTTATTTGTTTCCTTTCCTGTATTTCTTTAGTCAGTCTGGCCAATGGTTTATCAATTTTGTTAATTTTTCCAAAGAACCAGCTTTTGGCTTTGTTAATTCTTTCAATTGTTTTTCTGTTCTCTATTTCATTTAATTCAGCTCTAATTTTTATTATTTGTCTTCTTCTGGTGCCTGATGGATTCTTTTTTTGCTCACTTTCTATTTGTTCAAGTTGTAGGGACAGTTCTCTGATTTTGGCTCTTTCTTCTTTTTGTATGTGTGCATTTGTCGATATAAATGGACCTCAGCACTGCTTTTGCTGTGTCCCAGAGGTTTGGATAGGAAGTATTTTCATTCTCGTTGCATTCTATGAATTTCTTTATTCCCTCCTTAACATCTTCTATAACCCAGTCTTTTTTGAGCAGGATATTTTCAGTTTCCAAGTATTTGATTTCTTTTCCCTAATTTTTCTGTTATTGATTTCCTCTTTTACGGCCTTGTGGTCTGAGAAGATGCTTTGTAATATTCCGATGTTTTGGATTCTGCAAAGGTTTGTTTTATGACCTAATATGTGGTCTATTCTAGAGAATGTTCCATGTGAGCTAGAAAAAAAAAGTATACTTTCCAGCTCTTGGGTGGAGTGTTCTGTATAAGCCTATGAGGTCAAGTTGGTTGACTGTAGCAATTAGGTCTTCCGTGTCTCTATTGAGCTTCTTACTGGAAGTCCTGTCCTTCTCTGAAAGTGGTATGTTGAAGTCTCCTACCATAATTGTGGAGGTGTCTATCTCACTTTTCAGTTCTGTTAAAGTTTGTTTTATGCATCTTGCAGCCCTGTCATTGGGTGCACAAATATTTAATATGGTTATATCTTCCTGGTCTGTTGTCCCTTTAATCATTACGTAGTGTCCTTCTTTATCCTTTGTGGTGGATTTAACTTTAAAGTCTATTTTGTCAGAAATTAATATAGCTACTCCTCTTCTTTTTCGCTTGTTGTTCTCTTGATAAATTTTTTCCCATCCTTTGAGTTTAGTTTGTTTGTGTCTCTAAGTGTAAGGTGTGTCTCTTGTAGGCAGCATATAGATGGATCGTGTTTCTTTATCCAGTCTGAGACTCTCTGTCTCTTTATTGGTGCATTTAGTACCAATGAATGCATTTACATTCAGGGTAATTATAGATAAGTATGTGTTTAGTGGTGTCATTTTGATGCCTTTTTCATGTGTTGTTGACAATTTCATTTTTCCATTTACTTTTTTGTGCTGAGACGTTTTTCTTTGTAAATTGTGTGTTCCTCATTTTCATAGTAGTTGACTTTATGTTTGCTGAGCCGTTATGTTTTTCTTGGTTTTTATTTTGAGTTATGCAATTGTTAGACCTCTTTGTGGTTACCTTGATATTTACCCCTATTTTTCTAAGTACAAACCTAAGTTGTATTGTCCTATATCGCCTTGTTTTCCTCTCCATATGGCAGTTCTATGCCTCCTGTATTTAGTCCCTCTTTTTGATTCTTGTGATCTTTTACATATTGACTTCAATGATTCCCTGTTTTACGTGGTTTTTTTCTCTTTAAAATTAATCTTATTTTGTTTTTGTGATTTCCCTATTTGAGTTGGTATCAGAATGTTCTGTTCTGTGACCTTGTGTTGTGCTGGTATCTGATATTATTGATTTTCTGACCAATTTCCTTTAGTATTTCTTGTAGCTTTGGTTTGGTTTTTGCAAATTCTCTAAGCTTATGTTTATCTGTAAATGTTTTAATTTAACCTTCATATTTGAGAGAGAGTTTTGCTGGATATATGATCCTTGGCTGGCATTTTTTCTCCTTCATTGCTCTGTATATGTCATCCCATTGCCTTCTTGGTTTCTGCTGAGCAGTCTGAACTTATTCTTATCGATTCTCCCTTGTAGGAGACCTTTCTTTTATCCCTGGCTGCTTTTAAAATTTTCTCTTTATCTTTGGTTTTGGCATGTTTGATGATAATATGTCTTGGTGTTTTTCTTTTTGGATCAATCTTAAATGGGGTTTGATGAGGATCTTGGATAGATATCCTTTCATCTTTCATGATGTCAGGGAAGTTTTCTGCCAACAGATCTTCAAATATTCTCTCTGTATTTTCTGTTATCCCTCCCTGTTCTGGAACTCCAATCACACGCAAGATATTCTTCTTGATAGAGTCTCACGTGATTCTTAGGGATTCTTCATTTTTTAAAATTCTTTTATCTGATTTTTTTTCAGTTATATTGGTGTCAATTCCCTTATCCTCCAGGTCCCCCACTCTGTATTCCAATTGCTCGATTCTGCTCCTCTGACTTCCTATTGCGTTGTCTAATTCTGTAATTTTATTTTTAATCTTTTGGATTTCTGAATGCTGTCTCTCTATGGATTCTTGCAACTTATTAATTTTTCCACTATGTTCTTGAATAATCTTTTTGATTTCTTCAACTGCTTTATCAGTGTGTTCCTTGGCTTTTTCTGTAGATTGCCTTATTTCATTTCTGCGGTCATCCCTGATATCTTGAAGCATTCTGTGTATTAGTTTTTTATATTCTGCATCTGGCAATTCCAGGATTGCATCTTCATTTGGGAAAGATTTTGATTCTTTAATTTGGGGAGTTGTAGAAGCAATCATGGTCTGCTTCTTTATGTGGTTTGATATCGACTGCTGTCTCCGAGCCATCTATAAGATATTGTAATGATTGATTTTATATTTGCTTACTGAGTGTTATCTTGTTTTGTTTTCTTTCAATATATGTAGATGGGCTACTAGATTGTGCTGTCTTGATTATTGTAGCCCTTGAATCACTTATGTCCTATTACCAGCTGGTTTGGGCTGTTATCAGATTTATAAGCCTAAGAGTCCATTCACTATTCTTGAGTAGAATCTGATTTTGGGTCACCAAGTGTGTGGTGCAGACTGTCACCTATCCACCTAGCGGAGTAGTGGTGATAACTGTGTGCACCAGATTCTAGTAGCAGCAGGGGATCACACTCCAGGGGGGGCAGGATGCTGACAGGCTTCCCCCAAGTGCCAGTGAGGTAGGTGTGCCTCTATTCCTAAAGCACATTGGTGGGTGGGCTCTGCAGCTGTACCTTAGGCACCCAATGCATATAGCTCTACAGATTGGTAGGTGTAACCATCCTCAGACCCCTAAGGCAGGAGGCTAGGTGGTCAGGGGGAGCTTCAGCCCTCAGTTCACCTTTGTGGGTCAGTGAGGGCTCTGTTGGATAAGCAGAGATATCAGACCTGGGAATCTTTTCTTTCCAGTAATCTGCTAAAACAATTATAGTCAGATCACTATCAGAATTGCCTTTGCATTATAATAGCCACCTTGTTCCATGTAGGGATGAAAGCCCAAGACAGTGGATCTCATAGGCTTGGCTGGAGCTGGTTCTGTATTTTTATTCCAATTTCGGGAAGTCAGGGAAGGATTTTTGGTCCCTGGGTTTTTTGTAGCTGCTTTTCTCTGGCCAGGAGAATGGGTTAGGAAAAGACCCCCCAAAAAAACAAAAATCGCAGAGGACTTCACTCTCTGGCTCAGGAAATTCCAATGTTAATGAAGCCGCCTGGGAAGGGGAGGGGTGGGTTCAGATAGCTAGGAGAGAGCAAAGTAGCACCCCGGAATATAGACAAAGTTACTTATGTTGCTTGGAGATGACTGTTTTATCTGAGACTCCCGAGGGGTGTGTAGCCTGTGTGCATTGGCTGGGTCAAGATTGCCCCCAAGGGTCAGGCCCACGTTGTGTGCTTGTGCTGTCTCAGAAGCTGTGGTCAGTTCCTCCGCTCCCAGTCCAAAGCCCAGTGCCAAGGTTCCTCCACTGGGATGCCACACTCCAGGCTTCAAAACCAGTCGCTGCCTCCCGGTGACTTCTCCTCCTGTCAGCCACATCACTGCACTGCCTGCGTGCACTGGCTAGGCTTCTCCCGAGGTCACTTCTGGGGACTAGAGTTGCGTCTCATGTTTGTGCCATGCTCAGCTCCCCTGAACCCAGTCCAAAGCCCGGCGCCAAGGTTTTCTGACTGGGACACTGGCTCCAGGCTCTGAAAACAGTTGTTGCTTCCCCGTAGTTTCTCATTCTCAGTCTCTGTCACTCAGGTCAACTCTTTAGATCTGTGTTTTATGGTCAGGGTTCGTAGATTGTCATGTATGTAACTGATTCACTTGTTTTTCCAAGTCTTTGTTGCAAGAGGGATCCAAGGTAGCTTCTGCCTAGTCAGCCATCTTGGCCCCCGAGAATGTTCATACATTTTAAGGAGATAATGGAAGGATTGAGGTTAGTCCTTCAGTTTGGTTTTATTTTCCATATAAAGATGTTTTTAACAGATACATACTTACCTTGGATTCATGGTTGAACTGTATGCTGTAAAGGCCCAGGACACTGTATAAATGTGCGATAACCAAATACATATTTGCACCTCAGTGTGGCCACCTGTAAAAGGGTGAAAATGAAAAGGAGTCCAAGCTACTATTATTATGAGTATTCAGTAAAATCATGTATGTAAATTATCTAGCACATTGTAAAGCTCAATGCACCGTACCATGGTAATCAGATTAATGTGTAACCAAAAATCCAGGTTTTTGTCCTAACTCATAAAGTTCTTGAAGTTCCTAGCACCTGACAGTGAAACTCAAACTATAGAATTCAAAATAACTAGGAAGAACTCAGTAAAATAGTGAGATAGAGCAAGGTGGCATTGGAGAACCGTAGACTTGGGCTAGCTATAAGTTTCATCATTTTTGAGAAGTAGCTAGATGTACAGTTTTGCTTCTAGTAGCATAGAGGCTGCTACTCCAGAAGACTACTCAAAACCATGGGCCGCAAGCTCTGATCCATGGGGAGAGTGTCTCCTGACCTTGCCAAGGTGCTTAGTTTCTTTGTACTTTATCTGTATAGTAAGTAGACAAATGGCATACCATCCACTTTTGCTTTAGAGGCTGTTGTGAAGATGAAGTAGGGTATCAGCACTCTATCTTATTCTCTTAGTTTTAGTTGAGAAACTTTTGTGAATGGCACAAAAAATAAAATAAACATAAACAGACTCTAACTTAAATCATCCAAATAAAGTAGTTGGATGATCATTAACTCATAGGTGGTCAGACTTTTTTTTTCCTGATTCCTTCTTTGAAAAATCTCTAAGGCTTTGTAGATAGCTACTCTTCCCTTTTTCTGCTTTTGTTGTGTTTTGTTTTCCTTTCTCTGTCTCTGTTTTTCCTTTTCTTGCTCACCCACCCTCTAAGTAACTAAAGTTTTGTTTAGAAGGAGTAAAAATAAAATTGCTTCAAGGCTCAGACCATGTAGGCCAAACTTTGCCTGGAGGCAATATTTACAGCTGAGTGATAAAATGGTATTGTTATCAAGGGGTTGACAGGCTGTTAACTAAAACAGGGCTGGAACTATTGCCATAAAAGTGGCTAAACATGGGAAAGTAAATGCTTAATTGCTCCTGCAGTAAAAATAAGTTGGTAAACAATGATCAACACAGTAAGAGTTACTCTGGTCAGTTTGGGGATGGAGTCTGTTAGAACAGACTTTCACCTGACCTAAAGATATGACCACCATGATGGACTAGGACTGGGTAGGAGTCCAAACTGACAGCAGCATGGTGGTCTGAGAGCTGATCCCTAGACAGGTGGTGACTAGGGGATTTTTCTGAAGCTATAAGAATTTCCTGTCTTCATGTACCATAATAAAGACTTGGACTCAGACACAAAGAACAAGGAAAGAAACTCATTTCTTGGATTGGAATATAGATTTTTTTTTTTCCTGGAAATGAAGATGAAGTCAGTTACTAGATTCAATGAATGATGCACAAGTTCATTCTGATTCTAGAGATCAACTATATTTTCCAGTCTCCTTTGCAGTTAGGTTCAGCCATCCACCTGTGTTCTGACCAATGAATGTAAGTGGAAGTCATATATGCACAACCAGGTCAGTCCCACAAAACTCACCCTTGCATATTCCATCCTCCATACACTCTCCTATCTGTGGTTATTGGGATTAAACTTTGAGATGGGGACTTTCAAAATAGAAGAAAGTTACTTCTTGAAGGAAAGTCATTCAAGGAAGAAAAAAAACCCCAACAATTGCAAGCACACACACAAACCTAATCACGAGCACCAGGAAAACCTGTCAGGCTGTAGATTAAGAAAGAAACTCTCATTTTACAAACACACTAAACAATGGGTTACTTGTTACAGCACTTTGTCTACCACAACAAATATAAGATCATAGAGAAGTTGGCAGAAAGGTTGACCAGGATGCACTTGAGTTGATTTTGACCTCCCAGTCTTACTATTATCCATTTTTCTGATAAAACCCCCTAGATAGTTCTAGAAAACAAATCCCAATCTCCTAGTTTGGGTTAGTTGGCCCACACTAGTCAGGTCTAGATAATCAGAATATTCAGTATCCCAGCTTCACAGTTATATCTGGATTCACAATCCAAAATTGTCCAATCAAAACAAATCTCGAGATGGAGTCCACAAAAAGAAGCTTCTTTTTCTAATGAGCTTGTAGTTCCAAGAGCTTCTGGGTCTTCCATGAGGTGAAGACCTCTTGAAAATGAAGTCAACATGGTAGAAAGGAGAATTGAGAGGTAGAAACAGTTTCTTGGTGACATTAATTGGACACCTCAATCTAGCTATTTCTGAAGTGAGGTGGCTTTGAACTTTTGATTTGTATAGGCAGCAAATCCCACTGTGATGGTTAAGGTTATGTGTTAACTTGGCTGGGCCATGATTCTCAGTGGTTGGCAGTTATGTAATAATATAGTTTGGCAGTTATATAATGATATAATTCAGCAGTTATGTAATGATGTAGTTATCTTCCATTTTGTGATATAATGTAATCACCTCCCTGATAAGATCTGATGTAATCAGCCAACCAAGTGTAAGGGGAGTGTCCTTGGGGATGTGGCCTGCATCCAATATACACAGACGTTCTAGCAAAGCTCTTGCTTTTCCTTGCTCTGGATCCTGCATCCGACTCATCATCATCAGACTTCCGGTTCTTGGGACCTGAGACAATGGCTTGCCTTATTGCCTGCTGATCTTGGGATTCATCAGCCTCTGCAGCCTGTGAGCCAGCAACCTGCTATCTTATCTGCCAATCTTGGATTCATCAATCTCACAGCCTGTGAGCCAGCAGGCTGCCATCTGATCTGCTGATTTTGGGATCATCAGCCCCTGCAGCTGTGTGAATCAGAAAATGCCTCCAGCCTGATGCCTGACCCACAGACTTGGAACTTTCCAGCCTCTACAACTTTGTGAGCAATTTTTTTTTTTTTAGATAAATCTATCTATATGGAGCCCTTGTTTTTATGGAGCCCTTGTGGTGCAGTAGTTAAGAACTCAACTACTAACCAAAAAGTTAGTAGTTAGAATCCACCAGCTGTTCCTTGGAAACTGTATAGGACAGTTCTACTATGCCCTGTGGATTGCTATGAGTTGGAATCTACTTCATGGCAACAGATTTGGTTTTGGTTTGCCATATGTATGTGTATATATTAATATGTATATACAGTTCACTGGTTTTGCTTCTCTAGAGAGCCTAGCTAAGGCACCCACTTTGCATTAAGAAGTTCAATTCCTGAGAGTTAGAGCCAAAATAATTATTTGGAGCTCTTTAATCTGAGCTCCTATGACACTGGATCTACAGGTTGGATAAAGTGGCCCCAGATGAAGGAAGAAGTGGGAAGAGAAAGTGCATGGGGCAAGAAGATAATCAGATCATTATGCAGAAGTATATACCCAAAGCCTAGCAACAGATGACACACAATAAATGTATTTGATCACTAAACTACATACTCTATACCATATGTCTTAGGCTAGAGAATCTAGAGGAGCAAAACTAGTGAAGCCTATATATAAACATATGGAGAGAGATTTATTTCAAGGAAACAGCTCATGCAGTTGTGGAGGTTAGCAAGGCCCAAATCTGAGTCAGGCAGCAGGCTGGAGGCTTCTCCTGACTCACTGGGTTGCAAAAGCTGACAAACCCGAAATTGGCAAGTCGGGCATCAGGCTACTGGCTCACAGGTTTGCAGCAGCCAGTGAATCCAAATCTACAGGTTAGGCAGCAAGCTGAGGCTTTTTATGTCCCAAGAACCAGAGGTCGGAGGATGAAAACGCAAATGCAGGATAGAGAGAGAGAGTGCCAGCTTTGCCAAAACACATATACCAGATGCAGGCCACACTCCAAAGAAACTCCCTCCCATATGATTGGCTGTTCACATCAGATCACAAAATGGTGGATGATTGCGGATGATTACATAATACCTGCCAAGCCACTAAAATCATAGCCTAACCAGGTTGACACATAACGTTAACCATCACACCATGTAAATAATATTATATTGTGATTCTTTGATTACTTACACAACCTTAAACATAAAACTTCCTTACAGCTTGGATGACAATATGATTTATCATCCATACTGGTATACTTCTGAGAGTCAAAAAGGGAGCTATGAATAATCAAGCTAGAATAACAGGCATATAAACTAGGACTTTCTTGCACAAAGCTGGATATATATTTTTCCTATATATAAGTAAGAATTTTTGATAAACTTATGTCTAAATTTATTTAAGTCATAGAAAGGGTAGCTAATTCTAAGTTCTTCTCTCTATAAAATAAAAATACAGGGAAGTATAAACATAAAAATATAATAGAAATAAATATTATCCACTGATTCTTTTCCTTATGACATGAAAAATCATTTGTGAGTGTATATAAAACTTTGAATCTTCATGATAAATATGGATATGAGGAAATATTCAGCCACGGTGGTCTTCTAGGAAAAAAATATTGCTCAATGCACAAACTCTTAAAGCTGGCAGATTTCATTCATTCATGCTTTTATTCATTAAGGACATGTTTTTTGAACATGTAAAGTTGCAGTCATTGAGCTGAGACAAAAATTAATCATAGGCAAATATGGGCAATAACAGAGATGAAGTCAGAAACTTGGAAGAAAAAGAAAAAAAACTGAGAAAATGAAGGGATTCAATTAACGGGATTTAAAGGACGTGACATGTTTGAAGAAGAGGAATGTGCATTATGACTCAAATGGCGAGGGGGTATTTAGAGTACAGGAATAGGTTAAGTTCAGATCTTGAAAGGCTAAAGATTTGGGATGTTGCCTTTGTATCTGTAGCCAGTTGGGAAGGCTTCAAGTATGTGAGTAACATGGTTTTGAAGACTATGGGATTGGGATACCACAAGGTTACAGTTCATGATGAAAATACTGATAATGATAGTTAGCATTTCCTGGACTCTTACTGTTAGCTGAGTGCTATTTCAGGTATGGTACATGTTTTAATTCACATAATCCTCACATAGTTCCCATAAGTTAGTTCTTATTAGTAACCCCAATTTACATCCTATGAAAAGAAGACACTAAGATATTAAGAAACTATTCAAGGTCATAGAAATAGCAAGTAGTGTTGGTGGGATTCAAATCCAGGCTCATTTTCTTGACCTGTACCACTAAACTTTAAGATTCATTAAATGAATCAGGCCTCAGATAAAAGGAATAACCTTAGGAAATATGCAGAGAAACAGATTTAGAACCTAACTCTAGAGTGGCAGGGTTTTGATTTTCTCATCACACTACAAAGTAGTTGCAAACCCAAGAAGATGAAAGAGTTAGGAATAATTTTAAGGTTTAAGTCTTGGGATATTTGATGGATGGTGTCAGAGAACAACCCCAATCTCATAGAGCAAGGAATAGCAAGATTCTAAGGAGATGATTAAGCAAACAAGCTGGTTGGCCTGTAACTACTTCATAGGTACAAAAAACAGACAATGAGACACAATGGATGAGAACAGCAGACATATCAGTGTGGTAGCACCAGTTCTCCTGTCTTCAGGGCTCACAGAGTTGATGAGATGAGCCCAACTGGCAACTACATACTCAGTGGGTTGTGCTGCAGCTGAAGAACCTAAAGTTAAGGGCTTAGTATCTTCTATAGCAAGCAGGCCAGTCCTTAGTCCCTGGAGAGTGAGTAGTCATATTGTAATCACACTGCAGTCATCCTGACCTGCTTGATTGGCTGCATGACTAACAGAAGTCACAGGGCCAGAGAAGAGATTGGCCTTGAGGTATGATATGCCCAGCAAAAAAATACAGGGACATTGAAGGCCATGAAAGATAGCCTCTCCCAACAGAAAGTGATGACCTTTGTCAAGGTAGGAACTATAGATAGTGTCCACTTTTTGAGGAAAAGTAATACTCTAAATAGGTGTAAGAGTGTGTTAACTTTGACATATTATTAAACCAAAAAATCAAACCCGTTGCCTCCAAGCCGATTCTGATTTGTAGTGACCCTATAGGACAGGGCAGAACTGCCCCATAGGGTTTCCAAGGAGTGCCAGGTGGATTCAAGCTGCCAACTTTTTGGTTAGCAGCCATAGCTCTTAACCACTATGCCACCAGGGTTTCCAATATATTATTAAAAAAAAAAAAAAAAATTTTTTTTTTTTTTTTAATTAGTACATAAAGAAAGAGATACTCCCCCACAGCCAATGAGAGAAGTTAGGAGTACAGACAGACAGATAGGACTTACCAGTAGTTAATGCCACAGGTAAGGAAAAATTTGATATTTGTTTTGTCTCTTTGCCCAATTAAATACATGAATATATCAGTGGCGTAGTGGTTAAGTGCTACGGCTGTTAACCAAAAGGTTGGTGGTTTGAATCCCCCAGGCGCTCCTTGGAAACTCTATGGGGCAGTTCTACTCTGTCCTATAGGGTCACTGTGAGTCGGAATCGACTCGAAGGCAGTGGTTTGGTATCAGTCCTATTTTCTCCTCAGTCTCCATGTATTTCCTATCTGAGTCAGAGCTGGAACTGCTCTAGGGGAAGTTCTATCATTCCTCTTTCCAGTATATCATAATGCAGCCATACATTCCCAAAAGTTCTGTATTGTAAGTGCTTCTTTTCTGGCAATGGAAATAAGACATGCTTGTGTGACTTTTTAAAGGAACACATGGCTGACTGAGAAGGGAGGGGAGAAGGTGCTTAGGGGACACAGGGGTAAACCAGGGAGATGGCGGTAGTGGGCATCTCTGGGTACCATGAAGCTCAGGTCTCAAGGGGATGTGTGCAAGGGGCAGGCCTTGACTGTACAGCCTCTGGGGTGTAGTCATAGAAGCCCTGCAGCAAAATGGTTAAAGGGTAGCCTTTGGCATTTGGTAGAGTTGGATTAGGTTCAAATCCTGGCTCTGCCCATTAAAGATGTATTACCTTGGCTGTTTATCTGCCTTATGTTCAGCATCACTACCTTCATCTAGAAAATGGGGAAACAATAATGCCTACTTCATGGAGATGTTGGGCAAAGGGGACTAGATGACATAATGCATGTCAGTCCCATGTGTACTGTCTGCCACTAAAGAGAAGGAAATGAAATGGGGCCCATGTACAAATGCACGTGGGGATGGGTGTGAAGGCTGGTATGAAAAGGAACTGTAGGGGAGTTGGAAGTCTAGCTTTGTCTACTCCGTTGTTCCCAAAGCTGATTGTGAGTTGAAGATATCAGATTTAGTCTACTTTTCTTACTCTTCCATTGAAATAACCCATGACAATTCATCAGGCACTTTCATAGAAATAAGGAGCTCTGGTGGTGCAGTGGTTTAAGCACTCAGCTGCTAACCAAAAGTTCGGCTGTTCAAACCCACCAGCTACTCTGCGGGAAAAAGATGTAGCAATCTGCTTCCGTAAAGATTTATAGCCTTGGAAACCCTATGGGACAGTTCTACTCTGTCCTATAGGTCACTATGAGTTGGAGTCAACTCAGCGGCAGTGGGTTTGGTTTTTGTTTTCATAGAAATTAGTTCGTTGAATCTTCATAGCTAGTCAAGTGAGAGAGAGGCTGGAGAGGGAACACAGCAGCCTTACTCCCCTAGTCATGTTGTATGCTCCATGTATACCCCACTAGACAGAGCAAGGCTCATCCCCATGGTTATCTGGTGAATGAGTGGGAGGACACAACCCAGAAATCATTCTTTTCAGCCTGTTCACCCCATATTGTCAGAATCCAAGCTTTATAAAAATGTCAGAAGTCATCCACCTATCTTCCACCCTAGTCAAGGCTTCACTGTGATGGTTTTGGCATTGGGGATCTCCCTGAAATCTTAGGCCCATTTTTTTGCTAAAAAATTCTTTCTCAGCTGTGCTCAGACTTGTCTTCAGGCCCAAATTCCACCATTCAGTCATAATTCTAGCCTTATTCACTTCTCTATTCATGGAAATAAGAGGAATCTGCTGTGGCCAAGAGGATTTACTCACTGCCACTTAGATGAGCCGACCCTTTTCAAATGTTGTATCTTTGCTCAGTTTGTTCCTGAATTTGGAATGCCCTTTCCTTTCCTCTTCTTCAGGGCAAGTGTATTCATCCTGTAAAATCTAACTTAAGCGTTTCCCTGTAAATGACTCTCCCTACACTCCCATAACTCACACCAATATCTCTCTCCTTTGAACTTTAAGCATGTATTGTTTATACACTTTTTCTAACAACTGATCATTTAACAATCTTCTGGCATTAGTAACATGTATTCATGCCTCATGCCCTACCCATGCTGTCTGCTCTTTGCAGGACAGAAGAGTTATTTTTTTCACCAACATTGTTTAGACCAGTGCCTAGCACATATTAAGAATTCAATAAATATTTTGGACAGTACACTTAAATTAAAAAAGAGAATAATATCTCTCATCTCATGTGCTTGATTTAGCCCAGAGAGAACTGAAGAAAAAATTCAAGCCTCGAGTTGCAATATTGAAGGATTCTATGGGCAAAGTATTAAATGACACAGAAAGCATCAAAAGAAGATAGAAGGAATACAGAGTCACTGTACCAAAAAGAACTGGTCGCCATTCAACCATTTCAGGAGGCAACATATGATCAAGAACCAATGGTATTGAAGGAAGAAACCCAAGCTGCACTGAGACATTGGCGAAAAACAAGGCTCCAGGAATTGACAGACTGCCAATTGAGAAGTTTCAACAAATGGATGGAGCACTGGAGGTGCTCACTCTTCTCTGCCAAGAAATTTGGAAGACAGCTATCTGTCCAACCAGCTGCTCATTCCAAAGAAAGGTTATCCAACAGGATGCAGAAATTTTTGAACAATATCATTAATATTACCTGCAAGTAAGATTTTGCTGAAGATAATTTAAATGCACTTGCAGCAGTACATCAACAGGGAATTGCCAGAAATTCAAGCCAGATTCAGAAGAGGACTTGAAATGATATGATTGCAGACGTCAGATAGATCTTGGCTGAAAGCAGGAATTACCAGCAAGATGTTTACCTGTGTTTTATTGACTATGCAAAAGGCATTTGACTGTATGGATCATAACAAATTATGGATAAAATTGTGAGGAATGAGAATTCAAGAGTGCTTAAATGTGCTCTTGCAGAAACTGTCCATAGACCAAGAGGCAGTCATTCAAACAGAACAAGAGGCTATTCCATGGTTTAAAATCTGGAAAGGTGTGTGTCCAGTTTGTATGTTTTCACCACACTTATTCAATCTGTATGCTGAGCAAATATCAGAGAAGGTAGATTATATGAAGAAGAACGTGGCATCAGGATTGGAGAAAAAATAATTAACAACCTCCAACATGCAGATGACACAACACTGCTTGCAGAAAGTGAAGAGGATTTTAAGAGCTTACTGATGGAGATCAAAGACCACAGCCTTCCATACGGATTACACCTCAACATAAAGAAAACGAAAATTCTCACAAATGAACCAATAAGCAACATCATGATAAATGGAGAAAAAATCGAGGTTGTTAAGGATTTCATTTTACTTGGATCCACAGTCAACATTCGTGGAAACAACAGTCAAGGAATCAAATGATGTCTTGTATTGGGCAAATCTGCTGCAAAAGACCTCTTTAAAATGTTCAAAAGCAAAGATGTCACTTTGAGGACTAAGGTGCACCTGACTCAATCCATGGTATTTTCAGTCACCTCATATGCATGTGAAAGCTGGACAGCGATTAAGGAATACGGAAGAATTGATGCCTTTGAATTACGCTGTTGGTAAAGAATATTGACTATACCACGGACTGCCAGAATAAGGAATAGTTCTGTCTTGGAAGAAGCATAGCCAGGATGCTCCTTAGAAGCATGGGTGGCATGATTTTGTCTCGTGTACTTTGGACATGCTATCGTATATCCTTCTGGAGAAGGACATCATGGTAAAGTAGACAGAGGGTCAGCAAAAGAGAAGAAGACCCTCAATGAGGTGGATTGACACAGTGGCTGCAACAATGGGCTCAAGCATAGCGAGTATTTTGAGAATGGCACAGGACCAGGCCCTGTTTTGTTCTCTTGTACATAGGGTCACTATGAGTAGGAACCAACTCAAAGGTACCACACAACAACGATAACATACTTAATAATGACAGTGTGGCCATTGATTGGGCCTTCATTGTTTGACAAGCACTGATCTATGTTTTCTGCATGGGTTATCTGATATTATAGTTGCAATAATTCAATATATGACAAAATGAAGGAAGAGAGAAGTTAAGTCAGTTGTCCAAAAATACACATCTAGCAAGATGGTGGAACTGAACTTTGATCTCAGGCAGTCCGACGTCAGAGCACATGTTTTTAACTACTACCTTATATTGCTCTTCAGTACTTGGTTGATCCTGTGTTTCCTTACACAAAATTGGTATTCAGTAAGAGGGTTTTGTTGTTGGTAGTAATGCTGACTGATAAAATGCATTGTAGTTGTTGTTAGTTGCTGTTGAGTTGATTCCAACTCATGGCAACCCCATGTGTGCAGCGAAGAACTGCTCTGTTGGGTTTTCAAGGCTGTGACCTTTGGAAAGCAGATTACCAGACCTGTCTTCCAAGGCACCTCTGGGTGGGTTCAAAATGCCAACCTTCGGATAGTAGTCAAATGCTTAACTGTTTGCACCACCCAGGGACTCCTTCAAAATGCCATGGAGGAAAGCTTTTCTCACCTCAGATTGCTGGGATGTGACTATAACTGAATAGAGGGTTTCTAACTCCATTTAGATGCAGTCATATTTACAAAGAAAGAACAAATGATTTCAAAACACATCTACTGTTATACCCGCTCCCACCAGTTCAGCCCAAAATCCCCTTTCCCTAATTATGCACACTTCTTCCTTGCAAAATATGCAGATACTCAAATAACATTAGTGGGATTTCATTTCCCATGCCAGTTTCCTTCTCGCCATGATAGGCCAACTGGCAAATTTCTCCAGAGCACACTTAAAACATATATTTCTATCTGTAATAGAAATGCCACTTGTCCTATAATCCCTTTAAGCAGCGGAAGAGAGAATGCGCAGTACTACTTTAAGTCTAGTTCATGCTTCCTGGGGCTTGTGGGGGGGAGTAAGTGAGAGAAATTCTTCTATTTAGAGTGAATTTAGCTTTTAGAATGCGTGGCACTTTTTCCCCCTCCAAACAAATGTGTCAAACTCTGAGGAGGTTTTGGGTTCTGAGCCCATGAATTTTTTTTTTTTTTAAACACTTGCAAATTTTTCTCTAAAACAAAAAAAAATTTTCTCTAGTCTTGGCTTATTCTGAATTCAAAATTCTATGTTTAAAAAAGAAAGAAGGGGGAAGAAATACACTTTTGGCATGGTTTGCTATGGAAGGTCAAAGGCTGCTCCTTCTGTTAATTAATGTAGCTCTGAGGACCCCAGAGGAGCAGTGTTGTAATCCAGCTCCCTCATTGGAAGTGGCACTGGCAAGGACAGGTTCACGAACTTACCAAAGCCGCAGAGCAAGAACAAACTTGGAAGAGCTGTTCCCATGTGTTTTGTGTCAATCCACTGGAAATAAATGATCAATTACAGCCTTGAAATTGATACCTGAGGAAATCATTATGATTCTAAAGAATGACAAGGTGAGAGAAAGGAAGGACTAAAGAAAGCTGGATTTCTCTGAAGTTACTATGGAATGTGCCAGTGCCTTAACTGTACTGTCCCCTTGCTCTGAACCAAGCAGCCTGTGTCTCCTTCTTTTGGGTCTCTATTCTCTCTAAAATTTATTTCACTGAACTTCAGAAATATCTGAATAATTTCTACTCATCCTTCAGATCTCATCTCAGCCATTGCTTTATCCATCCATTCATTCCTTCAGGATATTTTTCATCTACTCCTCTGTGTCAGACACTGTCCTGGATACCTATGGATACAGCATGAAACAGAACTAAATGTGTGACCTCATGGAGCTTATATTACATTGTAGGGTAAAGAAAGTTGGTAATCAGATAAACAAATATACTATTTCCGGGGTTGAGAAGTTCAAGAAAAACGAAGTAAGGTAAGGCAAAAAATGTAGGGCAGGATAGAAGGCAGCTATTAGGTTGCTAAGGGAAGGTTTGTCCGATAAAGTGAGATTAGAGCTGAGTCCTTAAGAAAATGAGAACAGGAGCCAGGCTGATATACTTGGAAGTAAAGCGTTCTAGGCAAAGGGAGCAGCAATTATAAAGACCTTGGGGCAAGAGCATATTTGGTGGGTTTGAGAACTGCGAGGAGGACAGTGTGGCTGGAAGGAAGGGGGTAATGGGGGGAGGCATCAGGTAAGTCAGAGCAATAATTGTGGCCAGATTATAAAGAGACTTAAGGACTATGATAAGAACTTTGCATGTTATTCTGACTGAAATGGAAAGTAACTGCAGTTTATGAGGAGAGATGTGGTATGTTGTGACCTGTGGATTAATGGGATACTATGAGGCTTTTTTTTTTTTTATGAGGCAAACAGATGGACCGCGGAGTGCAGAGGTGCAAGGAAATCAGTGTGACACTATTGGAATAACACAGGTGAGAGATGCAGTTAAAATAATCCAGGGTGGTAGAGGTGGAGTTATTATGAAATGATCATATTTTGTAATATATTTTGAAGTTAATTTCTGCAATAATCATCATCTACATGTTATATAAGCAAAGAGGGAGAAATAAGAGTGATTTAATGTTTATGACTTGAGTAAATTAAATATGAAAAACTAAAATTGCTATTTATTGAGGTGGGAAAGAGTATCAGTGGAGATGGTTTGGAGTGAAAAACCACAATTTCAAATTTGAAACTATAAAGTTTGTGATGCCTATTAGCTAAGTGTAGAACATCCCCATTAGCTGCTCATACTATTAAAATTCCACTATTAAATACGTTTATTGAACAAAGACAAGTTTGGAGCAAATGATAATCTCCCCATGATCTCTAAACTACATGGTTTTCTCCAGAAATTTCCAAACCTGGCTGTTTATATCAGAAGACATTTTTATATTACTGTGTTAACAATTCTGACACTACTCGTTTCAACAGCCCCATGCCCACCCACCCATTTGGTGCTTCACTAGAAGGACTAATAAATTCAGTATAGAGTTGTACTTATGGCCAAGATTTATCAGAGTGATGCAGTAATGATACACAGCCAAATAAGTAAGTAAAAAAGATACATCACCAGAGCCTGGAGGAACCCATGTATAGGCTTCCTACACTCTCCCCGAAGGGGGCACACAGAGCACATTCTCCATCCAGCAGTGAAGTGCAGTAACACATGGTCTGTTATTCTGCCCATGGAAGTCCATTTGAGACTCAGTGTCCAGGGTTTTTATTGGGGACTAGTCACATAGGGACAATGACCAGCCATAATGATTCAAACCCTAGACTCCCAGAAGGAAAAAAGATGCTTCGTGCCCTAGGAGGGCAAAGTAATTTTATTACTTAGAGAATTTTTCAAATCCAAGTTCCCAGACACCAGTCAGCCAGCTCTGCAAATAAACCTTTCTAAAGAGCAGATCTGCTATGTTTCCTGCCCAGTTACAGATTCTAAGACACTGGCACGGGTTCAGATGTCATAGGTATGCGGTGGAACTTAGCGATATGTACGCTCTTAAAAGATTTACAGGTGAGTTTGATGACCACCTAGATTTGGGAACCAATGATCTAAGCCGCTTACAGGTCATCACAGCCTAGCCCCATGTAGCAGCCTTTCCAAGCAGCAATGCACAGGAGGGGTGGTTGGAGAACCAGTTTTGCTCCTGGCTCTGTCAATAACTGAGGTCATAGGCACATCACCTCACCACTATTTCGTCATTTGTAAAAGGATGGTGAAATGAATTAGATAATCCCCAATATCCCTCCCAGCCCTGTTATCTTTGATCTAGGCAGGAGAAAGCAGTACAAAATGAAAACATATAGGCATCTTGGTCAATTCCCTTCCCCACTCCCTCCTTCCACATGCCTTAAATTCCAGAAAGCAAAGCCTATTCTCTCCCCCTCTACCTCCGTCTACACTTGAGAAGTGCCTGAGCTAAGGAATGCTTCAAGATCAAGAGAAGCAAAGGCTGTTTTTAACAGATTTTCTCTCTACATTAATGTCACAGGTGACAAGACAATTTTACAGTGGAAGGAGAAAATGTACCTTTTTTTTTTTTTTTTTGTGGGAATGAAAGATTAAAACTTGAAGATCCACCAGAGCCTTTTGGGGAATTTTAATGACAAGTCTACCCCAAGATAATTTTACTGATAAGTCTTGAATTTCCAGGGGGAGCTCTTTAGCCTATTTTCAGTCTGTAAACTTTTATGGTCCTTACGAGAAAACTGTGACTGCAGGTTATAGAACAGAACTAAGATGAAATAAGAAACTAGGGTTTGTAATGCTTTCGTATATATAAGAGATCTGAATGCGAAGACTTTTCCTTTACATTTAGGGTTTACAGAGAAGTTGACTGGGCCAAGATCCCCCAACCACAAAGGGATAGATTAGGATTAATAAAAATTATAACAACGCCTGATAGTCTTTATTAATGGAGCAGATTCCCACTCATAATATAATATAAAGACAAGTTCTCTAAAAATTTTCAGTTCTCTGAAAATGCTTGTCCTCCATTTACCCTCCTCTTCTGCCATCTCAGATTCTTTATCAGTATACAAAAATATGTTAATATATGTAATCTTTAAAAAAAAAAAAAAACCTCTTCTGAATTAACTTTCATCACACTCCATTTCTCTGTTATTCTTAGAAGTCAACGTTTTTGAGAGAGTCGTTTAAACATGAAGTTGCCTCAACTTGCTCACTTCCCATTCACTGTTAAATATACTCCTAAATGGAATTTCTGTGCTATAAATTTGGCGAAAAGTTCCCTTATCAAGTAAATATATGAGCTCCATGCTTTTCGATGAGTACACAGTTACGGTTTTCATCTTACACCATTTTTTTTTTAACTTCATTCAACATAATTGGCCATTATTATCACTAGCTGCTGTGATACTATAGTCTCCCAACTTTTCTTACCTCTCATAGACCATTCCGCCTCAGTTATGTGTATGGCTGCACACAAACATATGAGTATGTACAGAGAGGGATAACGTGTAAGTATACAAACTTAATTTTTCAGCTCAATGAATTTTTACATAAACATACTCCCGTGTAACTGCCACTCAGATAAAGATATAGAACATTTCCAGAAGGCTCCCCCATGTCTCTTTCCAGTCAGTACATTGTGGTCCAAAGAAGTAAAAGCTATATTAACTAATGTAAACATATACCTCAGGGTTCCTGATAGCAGCAAGAGATGCCACATTGACAAGGAGTATGCATGCCTCTGTGTAAGACATATTTTTCTAATATACATTGGCCAAATCAAGTAACAGGGACAAGCCTAGATAAAAAGGGTAGAAGAAGAGACTCAACTTCTTGATGAGAGAAGCTACAAAATCACATTATAAAGGGTTGTTCCCATTTTTGCTAGAGACATGGATGGATGGATGGATGGATGGATGGATGGATGGATGGATGGATGGATGGATGGATGGATGGATGGATGGATGGATGGATGGATGAGTCCTATATGTAGGGAAACCAAATACCCTACAACCATCCATTTTGTGGATGGATGGGTGGAGGGATGGATGAAAGAGTAGATGGATGCATAGATGGATAGATAGATATGTGCTTATATATCATCTCCTCATTTACTATCACTTGAACTGTGAGACATAATACAGCATGGCAGGGACCAAGCTCACTTTGTTCACCAATTGGTCTCTAGTTCCCAGCCCACTGACAGCAACATGTTGTTGTTCGATGCTGTTGAATTGATTCTGACTCATAGCAACTGTATGTACAACAGAATAAAATGCTGCCTGGTCCTGCATCATCCTCAACTGCAACATAAAAAAAAAAAAAAAGTATGTACTAAATAAAATGTTATGGATCGAATTCTCTCACCCCAAAATATGTGTTGTAAATCCTAACTCCTATACCTGTGGTTACAATCCCATTTGGAAATGGATTTTCTTTGTTAAGATACTGAGGCAGTATTAGTGTGGGATGTACATTGAGTCTAAAAATTCAAAACAAATATATTAGTGAAAGCCAGAATGGGATCGTGTTTGTTATGGTTTGAATTTCATCCCCCAAAAAAGTGCATCAACTTGGCTAGGCCATAATTGCCGGTATTGTGTAGTTGTCCTCCATTTTGTGATATGATGTATTGTAAATCCTACCTCTATGGTGTTAATGAGGCAGGATTAGAGGCAGTTATGTTAAAAAAAAATCCTCTCCAAAATATGAAGCATAAGAAATAAATGGCTGACTGGGTTCCCACCCCAACACATCCTTACACATCCTCACTTGGGAAGGAATGGGACCCTCTTACATAGCCAAGCTGAGGTGTGTCTAGTGTCTAGTGCCATCGAGGTAAAGGGCAATAAAGGTACAGGTTAAGGCATTGGGGGTGCAGGTAAAAGAGGTGTTATTTCCTTAGATAAGTGTTGTTTCATATCTGTTTCACAGAACATTAGTTCCTATGGTTGGTCCCTGAAGAAAAGGCTTTACTTTTTTTCTCTTTGGGAGGAGAAAACTGGGGAATGCAGTTATCCTCTTGTTTGGAAATCTGTAAAATCCATTAGCATATCAAAGGATATAGCAAGTCTAACATTTGCCACAAAGCAAACATTGTTTAAACACAACTATCAATAACCCATTTCCCCACATGAAACCTACTAAAATTCTATGGAACTAGTGTCTGAGAAAACACAGGCTACCACTTAACGTTGTTCAAGTTGTACACCCCACAACTCCAGAGGTACCTTTGTCCTTGTAGCTCTCATAGATTTGTGTAGCTTTTATTCCAGTTCCCTGGCAGATGGCAATACAGATTCTTGAAGAAGGGATGTCATTTTCTTTTTTTTTTCCTTTAACACACTCACCCTTTGCAGATGCTAGGGAAATAGCACCATGCATTTCAGAATCCATGCTCTTCACCGGCACTGGGGGAAATTCTGCAAACCCTGACATGGTTCTTGTAAGGTAATAAGCTGAATTGCATTCCTTCAGGGTTTTTACAGGACGTAAAATTGGTGTTCCAAGAAACGTTAAATTCAATTGCCCTCAGATACCCCCTTTATCTTCAACTGGAGACACACTTTTATTTGTTTTCTTCCCCCCTTCTTCGGAACTTAATAAAACCAGTCAGCAAACAAATAGGTTTTGTCCCTGACCTGGGACAATGAGCCATGCCAAACAACCACAGTTATTTTCCCCAAGGCAGTGGGATTCATGGACTTTATTAGTCTGAAGAGTCAGTTACCTATGGATTTATAGAAGTAGCCTGATGCATTGATTAGACAATGGGCTGGTGGACAGGATCTGTTGGCTCTCGCTCTGACTCTGTGGGCCATGTGATGTGGGCACATCAATAGCCTTCTCTTTACCTTAGTTTCCTCATATAGTAAATGGAGATAATCTTATCTACCATCACTGCCTTTCATGATCATGGAGTTCAAATGCACTGATTTGACCAGAAAAAAAAAAAATGTGAAATAATGTTACAGTCCATAACATATTATTAAAAATATACTTTCTTAAATATCATTTCAATTTTATCTTTAAGGCAGCGCTCACAAACTCTGCTTTTTAAAGGACCTGTTAGGTAGCTGTGGCAGTTATTAAGCTATTGACTCTCAGCTTCAAACCTACCTTTTTTGTGTGATGTTGGAGCTTGAACTCTGAAAACAGCGTTTCTGCTTAGTCAACTTCTCTCTATTAGGCTCTGCCATAGGGGGCGCTAGAGAGATCCTAGAAGGCTGGAGGAGGATTAAAGACATCCCTCCTTTCTGTTGCTTCCGATTCCTGTTTTGCTTCAGTTTCTGTTTCCCTTCTGTTCCTATTTTTGGCTTTCTGTTCCTATCAGTGTTCCCATAGCAACATTCCTTCATCCCAGTAACAGCAGTACATTCCAGAACCAGCAGTTGATTTCTGTTATCAGTTTGCCCAACTTTTGCAGAGTAAGACTCATCATGACTGCTCAAAGACATCTGCACCAGCCGGCACCCCTTTCTATAAAGGTCTGGGTTGTAGCCTTTCAGGTCCCCTCCTCAGAGGTTGATTTCTGCTTTGCAGGGGCCCTCCCACACCTTCAAATTTTTACAAGTATGACCTTTCTCCCAGCCCCAAAAGGCAACAGCTTTTACCTCCATCTCACCTTAGTGTTCCTTTTTATATATCTTCCGTTCTTCAATATCCAGTTAACAATGCTTCGTATTAAATTCTTTCTGTTAAAATAACTAATGCAGTTTTTATCTTTTCACTGACCGATACAGAAATATAAATTAGTGAAGCAGTCTTGGTATATTTTTCCCTACATAAATATTGCGGGATTGGTGCAGGACTGGTCAGTGTTTCATTTTGTTATACAAAAGGTCGCAATCTTAAGCTCGGTTCTCTAGAGAAGCAAAATCAGTGAAGCGTTTATATACAAAGCATATATATGGCTCATATATATATATATACACATGAGAGAGAGAGTTTTATATCAAGGAAATGGCTCACATGGTTGGAAAGGTTGGAAAGTTCCAAGTCAGTGAGTCAGGCTGGAGGCTCCTCCTGACTCACATAACTACAAGGGCTGACGAACCCAAGATAGGCAGGTTGGACAGCAGGGTTTTGGCTCACAGCCTGCAGACGTTGATAAATCCCAAGATTAGGAGGCTAGTTCAAGTCCCAAGAACTGGAGTTTGGATGTGGAGACAGCTGCAGGATCCAGAGATAGCAAAGCCAGTGAGCTTTGCCATAAAGGCCACATATATTGGATGCAGTCCCCACCCCCCAAGGAATCTCCCTTTCAGCTGATTGGCTGCTCACAGCAGATCTCATCATGGAGGTGATTACATTATATTAGATCTCATTAGGGAGGTGATTACATCATTACATAACTGCAAACTACATCCTAACTGCCAAAATTTAAGTACAATTTCAATGAAAAAAGACAGTCCTTACTAGCCCTGGTACTGAGGAAAATGGAGTGGTGGGAAAAATAAAAAACTGGAGAATAAACACTAAAGAGGGAGCCTGACTCAATTGTACCTGATTGTTACAAGGGAGGCAGGTGAACCCAGTTTTGCCAGTGCCCAAATTTTTCAAAAAAAAAAAAAAATTCACATTTTTGTACTGTGAATTTAGATGTTGCTAACTAACTGGATAAAAATATAAAATATTGTGCCAGCTAACATTTTGCAGACCAAACAAAATTCATCAGTGGGTCACATGTGGCCCAGTAGTGGGTAACTTTGCTTTACAGCATCCAAACCCTGTTTCCATCAGCCTGGTTTCCATGCATATCCTCATAATCAGGGATAATCAAGTTACAGCAGAAGGAGAGCAAACCCTCTACAACCAAGAAGAAAACCTAGTTATTAGTAGAAGCAATTGACCACAGACTCACGATTTCAGAAAGATCTATTAAGTAGTAAGAGCTCCCTATCGTGGAAACTATTTAGGAAAAAGTTGCTGTTGAAAGATTTTAAGGAATAGAAGCAGGATTGGAAAGAGAACCTGCTAAATTACTATTTTAAAATCACTTGAGTATAATTGGCACATCCTTCCAAATATAAACCTCAGAACAGTAACAGCAAGTTCCAGACCTAGAATGGTATAGGAGTTGTAAAATACAAAGTCACTGCTGTTCAGCGGGGGACCTCTGACAAGTTTTGGTAGATGCTGATGGCAGGTCATCTTTTCTCGGTAGCGGTAATTTTTATACTGTCTGCCTCAAAGTATTTGGAGTATGTAATATGTAATTAACCAGCACAAATTAATTTATAGGATTATGAGTTTACATATATAAAACTGCACTCTCACTTATCAAAGGAATGGAGATTAAAATGAAGCCCAAATAGGATTTTTGCTATTAAAATGGAAAATATTTTAAACTTACAAATGCCCCAATGTTGATGGGTTTGCAGCAAAATGAGCATTTTCAAACCAAGCTTTCATTGGTTAAACATTACTGGAAGGCAATTTGTCAGTGTGTATCAAAGAGTCTTAAAATGTTTTATACCCTTTGACATAATAATTCCCTAAAGAAAGGACTGTTGTTGGGTGACATCGAGTTGATTCTGATTCACAGTGACCTTATAGGACAGAGTAGAACTATAGGGTTTCCTAGGCCGTAATTTTTTTTTTTAATAATTTTTATTAAGCTTTAAGTGAACGTTTACAAATCCAGTCTGTCACGTATAAGCTTATATACACCTTACTCCATACTTCCACTTACTCTCCCCCTAATGAGTCAGCCCTTCCAGTCTCTCCTTTTGTGACAATTGTGCCAGTTTCTAATCCTCTCTACTCTCCTATCTCTCCTCCAGAAAGGAGATGCCAACACAGTCTCAAGTGTCCACCTGATACAAGTAGCTCACTCTTCAGCATCTCTCCCCTACCCATTGTCCAGTCCCTTTCATGTCTGATGAGTTTTCTTCGGGAATGGTTCCAGTCCTGGGCCAACAGAAGGTTTGGGGACCATGATCGCCAGGATTCCTCTAGTCTCAGTCAGACCATTAAGTCTGGTCTTTTTATGAGAATTTGGGGTCTGCATCCCACTGATCTCCTGCTCCCTCAGGGGTTCTCTGTTGTGCTCCCTGTCAGGGCAGTCATCGGTTGTGGCCGGGCACCATCTAGTTCTTCTGGTCTCAGGATGATGTAAGTCTCTGGTTCATGTGGATTTGGGAATTTTTTAACAGTAGTGAATTTTAGTGAATTGAGCCAAATTTGGATTAAAAGACAGCCTTACATATGATAGTAGGTTGTGAACATAATATTTACACTTTTAGCTTTCAAGCAATTAACTCATTAAAAAAAGTCATTCACTTAGCAGAACTCTGTTGTTGCTAGTTGATTGAGAAACCGCGAAGACTTTTTCTCCTTATTCTTCACTTTTGCTCTAGCTGTTTCAATTGCCTGGATTCTCTCCCTCTTGTACCCAATTCCTACCTGTCAAAGCATTACTTACTTTTCACTGCCTAGCTTGCTGGCTAACCTCTTTATTAGCCCTCTTTAAGTTTCACTTAAAAATTAGTTTTTCTTATCCTGTCTTGGTAAGCTCTTTGTATGGTTGACTTCCATGTTTTCATAATTACTCTTCTTTTTCAGAATCCTTCAAGTAAGGCTTTCCCAATGCCTCTCCTTAAATACTGGTATTTTCGGAGCTCAGTCTTCAGCTCCTTTCCTTCTTTCTCTGTGCCTTCATCTAGGCAATTTTCTCTACCCCCTTTTCTTTAACTGTAGTCTATGTGGTGATGGTTCCACTTCCACTCTCTTTATTCTAGGCCAGTCACTCTACTTGACCACTGGACATCTTTAACCGATGGTCAAATAGGCATCTCCACCTCAAAGTGATCACAACAGACCCTATTGTCTTTCCCCAAACTTGTCCTTTGCCCATTAGTACCTGTCACCTCTCTTGGAGTTAAAACCATTAAACCTGGACAACAATCTTGGCTTTACCCTCTCATTTATCCTTCATAGCCAGTAATTCGCCAGATCTAGTCTAGTCTTCCTGCTTAGCATTTCTTAAGTCTTTCTAACTTTTCACTATTTCCACACATACATTGGCTTGATTTATATGTCCTTTTGTTGTCTGGTTTGTGATTGAGTTTATGGCTTTCTTCCTATATATTCCTTTGTGCTCTCTGTTTCTGTATTATATATTATTATATTCATTTCTTTGGATTTGACTTTGTGCTGAAATTGGTTCCTTTATGTGGCCTTTTGTCTTGGTTTTTGGAAAAACAGCTTGGAAGATTTTTCTCCTAAGCCCTGAGGAATTACCTTTGCCCTAGTTTTCTATCTCAGAGTGTTTGTTACTTTTGTCCGGGTTGATTGACATTTCCTGAGTAAGCTAGAAACAACCTGTGGTTTGATACTTTTTACCTGGTCCTGGGCTGTGGCCTGCCCTCTGATTGGTATGTACCTTGCAGGGATTGGTCAATAGATTATGCAAATGAAGTGATAGACCATGCAAATAAAGTATCTGTGGCCCATGAGAGGGGATTGACCAGTTCATGGCCTTGTTGGGAAGGCCATGCCTTGAAATTGACAAGAACTTAGTAGCTATAAGCAACCAACACCACAAAGAATTTTAGAGACCAAAAGAACAGGAAGAGAAGCAGAAGGAAGAAAGAAGCAGAGAGAGAGAGGAGGCAAGGAACCTCCTAAAAGAGCAGTAACACGGGCCCAGGGCTGTAACACTGAAGGCAGTGACAGGCCTGGAAGGGGCCCACCAGCAGAGCTGGTGGTGACAAACAGCAGGGTTTAAAGGAGCCTGTCCTCAGGGGACTGAGAAGAGGCCTGTGTCGTCAAGAGGAGCTGAGAGAGCTGTCCCTCAGTGAAGAAGGGAAACTTTGCCTACACGCTACCTGAATCTAATCCTGACTTGTAGCCTGTTGATCCTGATTATCTTGAGTTGTACCCTGTTTCTTAATAAATCACTTAACAGTAAGTATGGTTTGTGAGTTCTGTGTGGTCACTGCAACAGATTATCAAACCCAGAAGAGAAGTAGAAAGCGCCGTAGGAGGGATGGCTGGTGTAAGAGCTGATACAAAGCTTGGAAAGTGGAGGATGTCTGACCTCCACCTCTTAGGAATTAGCCTTAGGCTGATCTTGATTTGCATTATCCCCCCCTCAAGTTAAACAAGCTCTGATACTACTGTTACAACTCCTACTGTCCTTTTACAGACTTGATCTTGTACGTATATGTCAACTCTTTGGAAAGCCATTCCTGTCCTCTTTCCTCTTCTATTCATGTAGGATCCTGTCTTCATATAGGATCTTGTCTTCATGTAGGATCATCTTAATTTCACTGAACTTGTGCTGATCTTGAATCTAATATGTCAACTCCTTAGAAAGTCATTCCAGATCTCTTTGTTCTTTTTCTAGTATGTAATAAGTATGCTCTTAAATCCTTCCTTCCTTATATCCTTATATTTACAGTATGAGAATTATGTGTTTGCTTACAGGTTTTACATTTAGACAGGGACAATATAAACATCATACCTATATACTAACTCCAGTTAGTAGGTAGAAGTTGTATGAAGCTCTGCATTCAGAAGATTTCTGAAGTTTGTCTGGGTTCACTGGGGGAAAAAGTACCGTGATTGATTATTAAAGTCTACTTTGAACAAGAGAGCAACAGATACGTTTTTGTATTTCCTACATGAGATTTGAAGGCATGGCTGGATTATAATTTTCTGTGCACCTGCTATGTGTAAGGCACTGTGTTAGGAATATTATGTGTATTATTTTACTCACAACCATTGCATGTAGAACATAATCCCAATTTTTCAAATGAGAAAAATGAAATTGTTAAATTAATTTCTTGTATAAAGACACAGTAAATGGCAAAGACAGCGTTAGCATCATGTTCTCCAACTCTAAAGCCCATATATTTTGCATAAACGCATGCTACACTCAAACTAAACCAAAAAAACAAACCCATTGCTGTGAAGTCAATTCCAACTCATAGCAACCCTATATGACAGAGTAGAACTACCCCTTAGGGTTTCCGAGGTGGATTCAAACTGCTGACCTTTTGGTTAGAAGATAAGCTCTCAACTGCTACACCACCAGGATTCCTTAATAATCAGTCATGATACTTTTTCCCCAATGAGCCCAAACAAACTTCAGAAACTTTCTCAATACAGAGCTTCATACAACACCTACCTACTAGTGGGAGCTGGTATATAGGTATGATGTTTATATTGTCCTGTTTGAATGTTTGTGGAATTACATGAATTGATGGGAGTATCTGACATACATCTAGCCTTGTGCCAGATACTGTGAAAATAAGTACATAAAAAGAAGGTATTCTCCCTGCCCTCAAGGAACTCATAAACTGTGTGTGAGTATGACAGAAATAAGAAGTAATTAGGGAAAACACTAAGAACTAGACCCTATTCTAGACCCTTGATAGTTTGGAGGAAAGCCAATTAGAGAAAAGATGTTAAGACTGTGATGATGGCAGTGTGTATGCATAGGCTGTGTAGTCTCTCATGGAGAGTCAATTGTTCCTAATTTAAACAAATCTCATTCTTTTTTCAGAAAAATAGAGCACCTTATTCCATTCACCAAAAATCAAACCTACTGCCTTCAAGTCAATTCTGACTCATAGCAATCCTATAGGACAAAGTAGAACTTCCCCATAGCGTTTCCAAGGCTGTAAACCTTTATGGAAACAGGCTGCCACATTTTTTTCCTTCAGAGCTGCTGGTGAGTTCAAACTGCCAACCTATCAGTAAGCAGCTGAGCAGTTATTCACTGTGCCACCAGGGCTTCTTTATGTCCATTAAACCAAAAACCTGTTGCCTTTGAGTTGACTCCAACTCATAGCAACCCTATAGAACACGTAGAACTGCCTCATAGAGCTTCCAAGCAGCAGCTGGTGGATTTGAACTGCCGGCCTTTTAGTTAGCAGCTGTAGGTCTTAACCACTGCACCGCCAGCCCTCTATATGTCCATTAGGTCTGGCTATTTCTGGATTTCGTTAGTTTTCTTGAGAAAGATAAAATGGCTGATGACTTTATTATCAGAGCTCCAATTATGTGGTGAGATTACTGCCACGCTTTTTCTAGAAAGATCATGTAAAGCACTGTAAAGAACTTTGATTTTAAGTCAGCCAGGTATAGGTTCAAATCTTTGTTTTATCACTGAATAGCTTCATCATTTTGTATAAATCACGTATTTTCTCTGAGCTTTGCTTGTCTCATCCATAAAAGGAGGATGATAATATCTATTTACTGAGATTGCTGTGAAGATTAAAATAGAATAATGTATGTTAAGTGCCTGGCATGAAGGAGGTGATCATAAAATAAGAGTGGTGATGATGGCAGTGACGATGGCCGTGATGATGACGACAACGACAAGGGGTAATGATGCAGCCTGACCAAGGTCAAGATGCAGAAACAGGCCCTCCAGCTCGAAGTTTTAAATATAGCAATGAACCAAGACCAGTTAGCCTCTCCAGGCCTCTTTGGCTTCTGTTTCATTTTATTTCACCTCCTCCAGCACCTAAAATCTGTAGCTCATCTCAGAAGCTCATCCCTCTTGAAGAGTTAACTTCTGCTTGTTGTATCCCCATACTGAGGAGTAACGACTACACTTTGAATTTTATAATATTTGGTAGTTCAGAAATATTTTTTCTTATTAAATCAGTTAATATACAGGATATGATTGAGTGAAAGTCTGGCACACAATTAGTGCTATTAAGTGTCAGCTATTACAAAAAAAAATTTTTTTTTTTTTTTATTGTTAGTATGAAAATGGCATAAGACTGGGCAATGTTTCCTTCTTTTATGCATGAGGTCGCCAAGAGTCAGAGCCAACTTGATGGCAACTATCAACAACAACGTTATTAGTATCAATGTTGTTATCATTATTGTTTTTTAGTTCATTTGATTCTTCCAACGATACACTGTGAGATAGGAAGACCAGTGTTTAAACTCCCATTGAACAAATTGAGACACCAAATCTCACAAAAGTCTAGCGATTGCAAACATTTAGCTCTGTGACCAAAGGGAGGGTACATTTATATATAAGCGTATTTCTCCTAAAACCTAGTACTGGGCTGCTCAAACAAGTGCTTGGTCAATATTGTTAAATATTTATGTAGATAATTTATAGGGGCCATAGGAAAACACTGATTCAGAGGACCAACTGAGTCTAAGCCAAGGATAACAATCCATATTAATGTCAAAAATAAGAATAATTTGCTTCAAACATTTATGCACAAATAAAGCAAAAGACTAATTAATTATACTTCATGAACTTCATGAAAACTTTGGTTAAAATCACAAGGCCTTGTGCATCCACTGACCCCTCACATATCCTCAAAACCCAAAATACCCATCGCCATCGAATCAATTCCAACTCAAAGAGACCCTATAGGACAGAGTAGAACTGCCCCATAGGGTTTCCAAGGCTGTAATCTTTACAGGAGTACACTGCCACATCTTCCTCCTGCAGGGTGGCCGGTGGGTTCAAACCACTGGCCTTGCAGTTAGCAGCCAAACGTTTAACCTCTGCACCACCATGGCTCCGCACATATCCTCAAATGACTTTAATTTACTTGCTTTTGTTATTTTTAAGGGATGCGTGAAAAGGACTGGTGATCAATACTGTGATTAGAGGATTGGATAAAAGAAGTAAATGCCCAGGTCCTTGACTGGGCAAGAATGATTTGAACACTTTCTGTGATTATCTCTTAAGTTCCACTTACTGAAAAAGCCCTGGCCTTCTCCCTCATAGAATGTGGTCAAAAGAGGCAGAGACCTGGAAACTAGACACAAAACTATGTATCATAGAAACATATTTAACTGAGACCAAAAAATTAAAATAAAATAAAATAAAATAATGCTTCCTACTAACTTGATCCAGATGAATGGGGAGCATTTAAAATTCTCAACAGGGGAGAAACTTTAGGTGACTTTGCACTAGGTGGGGTCTGTGCTACAAAAATAATCCCAAGGACTCTTATTTACTTATTTGTTTATTTTTAACAACAATGTCTATTATCCAGTATGGAGCACGGTTTTTACAAATGTAATGATTTTTACATGGTAATGTAACTATTAGTCGGAATAGACTCGACGGCACTGGTGGGTAATGTAACAGGATAACTGGTGGAGGAGTATATGGTGTAGTATCTGTATTATTTTAGCAACTCTTCTTTAAATCTAAAATTATTCCAAACTAAAAAAATTTTTTTTAAATGTATGATAAGAACTAATGGACCACAGAAACCACAGCCTCCACCAGCCTGATACCAGAAGAACTAGATGGTGCCTGATACCACTATTGACCACTCCGATTGGGGACACAGTAGAAGGTCTCAGAGTAGGGGAAAAAAAAAATTCAAATTCATAAAAAAGATGAGATTTACTGGTCTGAGAGAAATTGGAGGAGCCCCAAGACTATAGCCTTTAGACATACTTCTAACTTGGAACTGAGGTCATTCCCAGAGATCACCTTTCAGCCAAATAATAGACAGGATTATAAATAAAAAATAACACACATGAGGAAAATGCTCCTTAGAACAATGATCTACATGAGACCAAAAGGACAACATATGCCCAAATGCAAAGATGTGAAGGCAGGAAAGGACAGGGAAACCACATGAATGGAAATAGGGAACTCAGGGTGGTAATAGGGGGAGGGGTGATACATTGAGGGAGGCGCAACCAAGGTCATGGGTCAATTTGAGTATAAACCATTGAATGGGAAAATAATTTGCTCTGTAAATCTTCACCTAAAACACAGATTTTAAAATGTATGGTAAATTCTCTGACCTAAGTGTGCTATGGGGGAGCAGAGGATTCCTGGTGTGATCAGGGAGGGTGTATGAGAAGAGTTGATATGTAAGGTGAAAGGTTAAAAAATGAGCAGGGTAAATCAGGTGAAGCAGGGGGAGTGAAGGGTGTTTAATAACCCCATCTTTTTATGAACTTGTATTTCATTGACATCTTTCTCTTTCAATTAGTAAAGACCTATGCCATTTTGGGGGGTTTATAGTAGTTCATGGAATATATTAATATTAATCGTGTTAATTATTTCTCTATGTTTGAGGACAAAAGCTATGTTTATCCTGTTCAATAGTTTCAACTTTAGTCCTCAGGGCATATTCAATAAACTGTATTAATGAGAATATAGCATATACAAAGTCATGGACAAATAAAACAGGAGGGGTTTTAGGGGATTTTCAAGTAATTTCCGATAGCTGGAATAAAGGATGCCCGCTGTGATATTATGGGGGGCAGGGAACGAATTGAAAAGGTTGCCATTCACTCTCTAATACAGTCACAATTTTTATTTTGTACCTAGCCTGTGTCAAGCACAGTAAATATAAAGGAGACACAGTTGCTCTTTCAGAAAGCTTATGATTTTCCAGGGCCCACAATATGAAAAAAAAAATTGTTCTCATCACCCTAAATACTACAGAAGCCTTCGAAGTATTTTAAGTAGGATTCTTAGAAAGATCTTTGGATCAACTATCCTGTGCAGAGGGAAACACAGAGAAGCAATATTAGGAAACAGAAGTTCAGTTAGAAGTTTGTTACAGTAGCATGGGCAAAAATGATGAGTACCTTCACTAAATTAGTTGCATGGTAACAGAAGGAGTGGCTGGAGGATGAGTACATTGCTCTACAGGGAGAAAGTTCTGAACTGGACATGGATATCATATTGAATAGCATATGAGCAAAGAGTGGTTCTAAAGGTCATATCTCCAGCCCTTCTCTTGTATAATCACTGTAAATGATACTGTCCAAGGAGACTAATTATATGAGAAGAGAATTCAGAGTGGACTCAGGGAACCCAACATTTAAGATGGAAAAAGAGGAACATGAGAAGGAAACAAATTTAGAAGTCATGATCAGATAGGTAGGAGGGCTAATAGGGAAGAATGATTTAGGAGAGCCTGTATATTTTTTTTTTTTTTATGGAGACAATCCACTCGATGGCACTGGGTTTTTTGTTTTTTTTTTTTTGGTATGGAGACAATTGGAGCCCTAGTGGCTCAGTGGTTAAGTGCCTGGCCGCTAACTGAAAAGGTAGGCAGTTTGAATCCACCAGCTGCTCCACAGGAGAAAGATGGGACAGTCTGCTTCTGTAAAGATTTACAGTCTTGGAAACCCTAGGGGGAAGTTCTACTGAGTTGAAATCAACTCAACAGCAACTGGTTTGTTTGCTTGTCTGTTTTGTTTTTTGGTTTGTGGAGACAATTAGAGTCCCTACGTGGTATAAATGGTTTGTGCTTGACTACTAAGTAAAAGGTTGGTGAGTCAAACTCACCCAGCACGACTGTGAAAGAAAGTCCTGGTGATCTGCTTCCATAAAGATTATAGCCAAAAAAAGCCCTGCGGGGCAGTTCTACTCTACAACACATGGGGTCACCATGAGTTGGAATTGCCTTGATGACAAGGGGTTTGTTTTTTAGGTTTTTATGACAAAGTTTCAGGAAAGACGAGGCATTCAGCACTACTAGTTGCAACTGAGGGGATCAAGTAACAAAGCCCCCATAAAGGATAGCATCTGCAGTTAGGAAGCCACCAGGAGCCTTAATGAGAGCAATATCAGACACTTGGCTTTACACAGATAATTCCATTTAATTTACACGACAGCCAATGAAGCTAATTTTACAGATGAAGAAACAGTAGCTTAACAAACTCATCATCACACTACTAGTTAGCAGTGACTCACAGATTCAGACCTAGGAAAGAAAGCTAATGCTAAAAACTGCACTCTGAGTAACTAAGCTCTACTGTGCCACCCGCTGACACATCCAATTATTTCCACTTCAGGACTTGACAGTTTAGAATCTTGCTTTGTCCTCTGATTTTTTCATAAACCAAACAGTAATTCCCCAGGGCTATTCTAAAGCCTCCTGAGGGCTGAGTGATATCATGTACCTCTGTGTGTTGCCCTAAGTATTTAGCCCAAAACAATGTACCAGTAAGTGTCCTCTAAATTCCATTCCATGAATGATATCAAAGAGGAGTGAACACTTGGGGTGTGAGATTAAACGCAGACCAGCCTGTTTGTCTTCCAAAGACACAAGTAGCAGATTGAAGTAAAAATGAATTAACTATGCGCCCTGCTTCCAAGCAGATCATTATACTTCTTTAATGATTTATGGATGAAATTTCAAAGGTTGTGAGAGTAGGCCATAAAAAATTTTTTTTTTTTTTTTACACACTCCTGAATATAATCATAAGGGGTTGATAATGTATACCCCATACTTAGTGCATGAGAAGGCAATCTACAGAAGATTGCACAAAAGAGGTCAAACTCACATTCCCTGGTGGGCCGTTCTTTTGAGCTTAGAGTCTGGAACAAACTATTGTGGAAGGAGAATGGTTTTAATTTTCCTGTTAATAAATAAATCACTGGTTGGTTCATATTTTAAAACATCTGAACAGTACCCCAGGGCTCCATGAAGGCTTTATTCTCTAGTTCCGTTGGCACGCAGCTATTCCTGTAATCGTGTGTGTGACCTCTGCATAAGCAGTGCCATGGATTCTGCACCCTTTGAACAGTGGGCACTGTAGGTGTGTTTTGCGTACAGTCAGCTGCCATGGTCCAATTAGAGGGGAGATAAATCTTACCATCTTGTTGACAGCCTATGCAACCGAAGCCAGGCGATATAGATGGCTCTGAGAAAATGGAATCTTCTCTTCTTTGACAGTGTAATTATTACGCTCTGTCAGCTTATTCGACTTTTTCATAAAAATCACTTAATACTTCACACAGATATTACTTTTGCCATCAAATATCACTTTGGGAAGCATTAATAATTTAGAAACTTCTATATTAAAAATGGCTAATTCACCAAGCACATGAGATGCTATAACCCGAGAGTGCTCCCATCTTGAAAGTTTTCTTTGACTACCTCAATCCCAATGTAGGGTAGCTGAGGGAGGAAGTGGGCTGCATTAGGGGGAAACTGCCTGGGATTTGGAGGCCAGATAGTCAACAGCTCAATTAGAAAAGACTTAGGGAAGGGCTGCAACTATTTTTATAATAGAATCTTCCTCTCTGGCAAGAGACTTATATGCTAATTTTTGAAACTTAAATCTAATACCTTGTCTTGTGAAGTCTTGCTTTGTGTTGAAGTTCACTGACAATGGAGAAGGCAAGTTTTACTTCTTTTAGTTGACTTTTAAAATTCATGTACATTCATTAAAATTCACTCTTATTCATGTGTAGTCTTGACAAACACATTCAGCCTTGTAACCACTACCACAAAGTACAGAACAATGCCATCATTTCCCCACCAAAATCTCTTAGGCTGCCCCTTTATAGTCAGCCCTTCTTTCTATCCCCAGCCCCTGGTAACCACGGACCTGTTTTCTGTAACTACAGTTTGCTTTCCACACTACCGCATAAATGGACTATTACACTCTGCAGCTTTTTGGGTCTGGATTCTTTCACTTTGCATAATGTATTTGTGATTCATCATTATTGTCGTATGTATCAATAGTTCATTTCCTTTTTTGTTGCCGAGTAGTAATCCATCATATTGCTGTACCACAGCTTGCTTATCCTGAAAACAATGCGTTTGTGATGCTATAATGGCAACAATAATAATGACAGCTGACAGTGTGTGAATGTTTACCGTGTGTCAGGCATGGGTTCAGCTGTTGTACACGTAAAAAAATACTAACTGTTGTCTAGCTGATTCCAACTCATGGGATCCCATATGTGTCAGAATAGAACTATGCTAGATAAGGCTTTGAATGGACGATTTTTTGGAAGTAGATTGCCAGGATTTTTTCCTGAGGTGCCTCTGGGTAGACTGGAACCGCCAACCTTTTTGTACTACCCAGAGACTTTGCTGTATACATACTGTGTTATATAATTTCTTTATCATGTGAGATAGGCAATACCATTATCCCATTTTATAGAAGAGAAAAATGAGACAAGGATATATGAAATAACCTTCCTAGGATCATACAAATTGTATCATAGCCTGTATTGGAATTTGGGCAGTCTGACTTCAGAGCCTATCCACCACTTCCCAGTAATAGCTACCAGTTACTGAGCATTTACCCTGGAGCTCTGTGGTATTTGTTCAATGCATTTTTACAACCAAAAAGGTAGGTTGAGGAAAATGCAACATACAGAGATTGTGCAACTTGCCCATAATTACCCTGATAATATTACCTAATTTTCAACCAATTTGTGAAACCAGGGTCTCAGTGCCTTTAAACTTATTTCATTTTGATCAGTTACTGAATTTCATTTTTTCTTGTTCCCTTCTATGACACTGCATTTCCAATTCATCTCAGTGTGCACAGAGCCTTTTGCAGCTGGAATAACCTGTTGGGCATTGGGACAAATCATCTTCTAGGTTTTAAGATTAGATAATAAAATATATTTGGTACAAAAAAGACCTCATCTCTATCTTGATTTATCCCTGCCTGTAGGAAATTGAAGGGATGAAAATAAATCTACTGTCCTGAATAAAATTGCATGGAGTTGACATGTGAAAAAAAAAATTATATTCATTTTAACTTTGGGTTGTTCCTCAAGAGGTTAAATCTTTGTCCCAGAATGAAGATAAAAATAAATTTTAATGCTAGGTTGCTTCTGTTATCACCTTATCATGAGCACTGTAGAATTGGAAGTAACTGTCTCCAGTAGAAATGTCTAAAGGGAGGATGTGGTTTTATTTTCAATTGTATTTATAGTAATAATATTGTACTCAGCTCACATCTTTTTTAGAAAAAGGCCTTGAAATACCTTACATATTTTAATTATTCCTTACTGTACTCAGGATGGAGCCCTGGTGGTTCAGTGGTTAGGAGATTGGCTGCTAATCGAAAGGCCGGCAGTTTGAATCCACCATGCAGTCTTCGGGAATCCTATGGGGTAGTTCTACCCTGCTTATAGGGTCCCTATGAGTCTGAATTAACTCGACAGCTATGGGTTTGGTTTTGGGATACTCAGGATGTACATATTATATCAATCTTATTGAGGCACAGAACGTGTAAAGCAAATTTGAGGTCATAAGGTTGAAGTCATAGCTTGTTGGTAAATAATAATGTTTCACGGTAGAGGCAGATCTGTGAAAACAAAGAATAGAAAGCAATACCCAGAAAACTCTCTGGCCTGACACTGTCAGCAATAATTCAACCTTGCGCATCACAAGTAGTCTTTAGAATTATTGATTTCTCACTAAGTCTCTGTATAAGAAACATACCCTGAAAATTCTTTCCTATCCTCCTTCCTGGATTCATTGGATGTGAGTCTGGAATAGCATAGGGATATGTGAAATATAGAGGCAATGCCTTTTTATTGGAAAATTCTAATTATTCCAGTCAATTCTTAAACAAATTCTGGTTAAATATTTGGGCACCTTTGTTTTTTGAGTCCGAGATACTTTTCAGTTGTCATAGGAGTTATCCTATGGGAAAAATACGTGTATTGAGGTGGGGCTACAATAGGATCCGTCTTAAAAAGGAGGTAGGGTAGGATTACAACATTGTTCCTGGGTCTTCAGACCAGTAACAGACCTCAAGGGTTCGCAGACTTTGCTCAATATAAGGAGGAATTTTTTTCAGGTAATTGGAGCTTTCCAGAATGGACTAACTTCCCTTGAAGGCAGTAAATTTAAGAAGAGAATATTCTTGCATCCAATGAGAGATTTGATAGATGTAATGCAAGGCCTCATCCAATTCTAAGAACTAGCTAGAAAATTGTTCAAAATTTTATGACTAGAAAGTTTATGAATTGAATATCACATGGTATTCCAGGTTCCAAGTGTTTTCATTCTGTTACTAATTAGACCAAATAGACTCCTTGATCTGAAGTTCTTGTCACAAAGTTTGGCTTCTGGGGGAACCAGACTAAGATAGGCACTTAATTACTCAGATATAATAGCTAAAGTTTGAATTAGCGGGGAGTTAAAAAAAAAAAAATTTGTATAGTCAATGCTATAGGATCGCTATGGTTCAGACTCGACTAGACGGCAATGGGTTTGGTTTTTTTGGTTATAGTTAATGAAGGAACCCTGGTGACACAGTGGTTAAGAGCTATGGCTACTAACCAAAAGGTCTGCAGTTTGAATCCCGCAGCCACTCCTTGGAAACCCTATGGGACAGCTCTACTGTGTTCTATAGGGTTGATATAAGTCGGAACCGACTCAACATCGCCTAGCAATAACAACATAGTTAATGAGCCTACCACAGTTCTGGCAGTCAGTTATTGATGGTATTGCTCGACTCATTGTTATATTTCTCACGCAGCATGAAAAAACAATTCCAAGTCCTCCACAGGCCCCCTAGAGGAAGACAGTAGATGGGCGTAGGGCACTGCAGTCAGAAGCTGAGCATCTGGCAACTGGCAGACTAATAGCAGCTTTCGGGCCATTTTCTCTATGTATATTAGCAAATACAGGAGCTATGTTTGACAATCTCATTTTTCCCTTTCCGTTTTCTCTTCTAATTGTTGGAAGATAAGCAGTGGTGAAAAACAACAATGGAAGCTAGAATTAATACTATGTGGATGTAAAGAGGGTTTGACCTTAAAGAGGCTGATTCCTGGAAAGAAGTGTGTGAGTGGGTGGCTTTTTCTGTTGGAGAGGCCCACTTCAAATGTTCTGGTCTCCTGAGAAATGACTAGTAGCCAAAAAAAAAAAAAAAAAAGAGTATGAGAATGAAGATGCAGCTTCTAATTTTATGTCACTGTTTCTTCATGTTAGTGGTTTCTGCTTGCTCTTGACTCTCTGAATAATCATCTGGATATTCTTCTTGGAGGATCAAGAATGAAAGAAAGAATTATGTTCAACTCTGTCTGGCAGCAACCCCTGCACAACTCAAGGTCCAAATGAAATTTCCTCACTTATGTCCTCCCTGCAGCTCACCCATGACCAGGCCAAATTCATTCTTCTCTGTATTTCCATTTATTTCAATACTTATTTCTGCCACAATAACTAACATTTTATATTAAACTTCACTTTCTGTCACCCTGATTTGAATGTGAGCTCCAAACTTTTTTCTTCTTTTCTTCTCTGGAATCCAGTTGAGCATTCAGCATAGATGCAGAGATAAGAGTTTTAATATCTAGGAGTAAATCTGTCTTATATCAGGGATTCAGGGGAGCAACTGACATTAATTCCCACATAATCAACTCGACGATAGCAGGTTTGGTTTTTTGGTTTGGCCTGTGCTATACACTGTGATAAATGCTTTATAAATGTCAATTCATTCGATCTCTCAACCCTACTCTCATTTATAAAATATTTTGTTGCAAAATAAACCATCCAAAACTTAGTTGCTTAAAACAAAAGCATGCATTGTTGCTCAATGTCTATGAGTTAGCGAAATGTTTCTGTTAGTGTGGAACAGAGTTGGTCAATCATGGTAGCTCTCTGGTGGATCTGAGATCACCTGACATATTGATTAGTCTAGAATGGCCTTGCTTACATACTTGGTGCTTGGCAGGCTCAGCGGGGATGAGAGGGTGATTGAGTCACAAATCTCTCTTAATCCAACATGCTAGCCTTGGCTTGTTCACATGGAAGTAGAAGGGTTCCTACTCCCCACACTAAAGCTCAAGCATGTAAGGCTTCTTGAGGCCTAGATTTTCCACCTGGAAAACTCCGCTTCCAAACATTCTCTTGATCAAATAATGTCGCTAAGCAAGTTCAGCCTGCAGGGTGTGAAGTAGAATCCACCTCTTAATAGTAAATATTGCAAAAGACCATGCTTGCGTGCAGGAAGATATTGAGAACTGTGGCCATTTTGAATTCTACCACCAATATCCATACTCCTTCCACATGAAAAATATGCTTATCCCTACCTCAGAAGCTTTCTGGAGTTGAATTCTACTACAGCATAAGTCTTACATCCAAAACCTTTTTTTTTTTTTTTTAATCAAACTCAGGTTCAGATATAGCCCCTAGGATACAGACCCTCTTGACTGAGACCTATAAATTAAGAAGATACTTGTCTGCCCATCACACACTCAACATTCAATGGTGACACAAAAATAGGATACCTGTAAAGGAAGACATATAGTCAGGCTATTCAGAGGACAAGAAAGGTTTCAAGGTTAGGACCCAATTCTATTCTCTGAAAGTCACAAGTCACACATCATTTCATTGTTCTCAACTGCTGCCTGGGGGTGACTCTGTAGCCTCTTTTTTCCTTGGCTGTGCTTTAAAGGCTTTTGGCTTCATCCTCTGAGACATCTGCCCTTACCATAATAAACTCCCTCTGATGGGACTAATAGCTGAATAACTAACTAAGCCTACTTCCTGTCCATAGGAACTTGTTTTTTTGCACTTTGATTAATTTCTGTGATTTATAGTGCAAGTTGGTGGCAGCTTGGCAAGTAATTCTCTCTAAAAGTTTATGAGTTGTTTCTACTTAAGCCATCATGGTGTAACTGGTACCAGACTTGCCATCCTGTGTGTGTGGTCCTTTTTATAACAACTTTGAGATATTATTTATATACCCTACAAATCATCCATTTAAAATGTTCATTCACAGAATTGTGCAACCATCCCCAGAATCAATTTTAAAACATTTTCCTCACCCCATTAGCAGTCACTTCTCATTTCCTCACAGCTCCGGACTACAGCCTAGGGAACCACTAATCTATTCTCTGTCTCCATAGACTTTACTATTCTGGACGTTGTATGTAAATAGAATCATACAATATGTGATTTTTTTTTGCTAGTAGTGGCTGGCTGCTTTAGTTTTCCTTTCTTATGATGTCTTTGTCTAGTTTTGGTATCAGGATAATACTGGTCTCATAGAATAAGTTGGGGGTGGCCCTTCTGCTTTTTTGTTTTTATTTTTTGAAGAATTTGTGCATAATGATATTAAGTCTTCAAATGGTGTAATCCACCAGTGAAGCAATCTGTGTATGGATTTTTCTAAACAGGATTTTTGTTTTTGTTGTTTTGTTTTGTTTACTAACTCAATCTATTTATTACTTTAGGTGTATTCAAATTTTCAATTTTTTTCATAAGTCAGTTTTGGTAGTTCGTGTCTTCCTGGGAAATTGTCCATTTCATTTAGGTTATCAAATATTTTGGCATACAATAGTTCATTGTGTTACCATGTAATAATTTTAATTTCTATACCATCACTAGTAATGTCCCTTCTTTTATTCCTAATTATAGAAATTAGAGTCTCTTTTCATTTTTTCTTGAACAGTCTAGCCAAATGTTTGTCAATTTTGTTGGTGCTTTTAAAGAACCAATTTTTTGTTTCACTGATTTTTCTTTATTTTCTTTTTTATTATTTTCTGTTCTAGTCATTATTATTTCCTTTCTCCTGCTTTCTTTGAGTTTGGTTTGCATTTCTTTTTCAGGTGTCTTAATGAACAAAGTTAACATTTTGAAGTTTTATCTTTTAATATAGGTGGTTCTAGCTATAAATTTCCCTCTAAACACTGCTTTAGCTGCAGCCCATAAAGTATGTTGTTTCTTGATTTTCATTCATCTCAAAGTATAGTCTAATTTTTCTTCCGATAACACATTTGTTATATAGGAATGTGTTGTTTAATTTGCACATATTGTGAATTTACCAAATATCTTTATTTTATTAATTTCTGATTTAATTTCCCTATGACTCAAGGACACACTTCAAATGGTTTTAATCCTTTTACATTTACTGAGGCTTGTTTTACGGCATAACATGTGGCCTATCCTGTAGGATGTTCCATGTTTACTTGAGAAGAATGTGTGTCTGCTGCTATGAAGTGTTGCATTGCTGTGTGTTAGGTCTAATTGGTTTATAGTGTTGTTTGAATATTCTATTCCTGTGTTGGTTTTCAGCCTAGTTGTTTTATCCTTTATTGAAAGCGAAGCCTTTAAGACTCCAACTTTTTTGAATTGTGTGTTTCTTCCTTCTATTCTGTCAGTGTTTGCTTCATTTATTTTGTAGCTGTTGGTTGTTGTCTTTCCAATGGATCAACCCTTCTGTCATTAGGATATCATTTTGAACTGTAAACATTATCTTTAGAAAATGTTTTTCATTATCTCTAACAATATTTTTGTTTTAAACTTGATTTTGTTTGATATTTGTATAGTCACTCCAACTTTCTACTGTTGCTGTTTACATATCTTCTTTCATTTACTTTCAACCCATTTGTATATGAATCTAAAATGTTTCTCCTGTAGACAACATATAGGTAAATCTTGTTTTTTCTTGTGTTATTTTTTATCTAGTCTGACATTCTCTGCCTTTTGATTGGATAATTTAATCTATTTATAGTTAGTGTTATCACTCATATAGTTGAATTTATACCTGCTATTTCTGTTTTTGCTTTCTATAGTTCCTGAGTAATTTTTGTTCCTCAGTGGGTTTGGTTTTTGGTTTATTCCTCTTGTAAGGACCCCTGGTGTTTGCAAGTGGTTAAGAACTTGGCTGCTAACCAAGGGTTGGTGGTTTGAACCCACTCAGTGGCTCCATGAGGGAAAGATTTAGTGATCTGTTTCCATAAAAGATTGCAGAGAAGAAAACCCTATGGGGCAGTTCTGCTCTTGCACATGGGGTCGCTTTGAGTTGAAAATGACTAGACAGTACCTGAGAACAACATTCCCCCGTTACTGCTTTCTTTTTCGTTAAGTGGCTATTCTTTCATGTTCCTTTGATTTTTTGGTTTGTTTTGTTTTACTGTGTATTTTGAATTATATTTTTAGTGATTTCTCTAGGGCATCTTAAAACTTGTCAAAATCTACTTCAGGTTTGTACTAACTTGACTCCAGTGAGACATAGAAGCCTTAGTCCTCTATAGCTGTCTTCCCTCTTTTAGTGCTATGGTTGTTATTATACACATTACCTCTATATATGGTACAAATCCAACAATATGTTGTTATCATTATTATTAACGTAAACACTGTTTTAAGCACATAGGATTCAATGGTGATGACAAACTGGCATGTGCATCACTTGATGAAGTTTATATCCAAAGAAGGAGATGGATGTTAATTTTAAAAATAAATAAATAAATAAAACAGCAATAAATACAAATGTATAAGTCTTGTAAGTGTTATGAGAGTCTGTACGGGGGGATATGACCTGGGCCAGGGAGTTAGAGAAACCTTCTCTGGAGAACGAATGACTGACCAAAGATCTGAGGGATAAAAAGAAAATAACTACATAGAGGGGGAGATAGGGATGGTAAATGAAAAGCATTCACAGCAGAAGAAAACATTTGCAAAGGTCATGAGGAGGCAGGAGGAAGTACCTCTGAGACACTGAGAAACTACTAGTATTGTGGGATCCAGAGGGTTTTGTGCAATTTTAGGATCAAAAGGAGACAGGAATGAAGCAGTATTGACTTTTAGAATATGAGAGATTTTGAAGAGAAGAGCTTTTCCTCTCTTATAATCATATTTGTATTTGGAAAAATAATAGTCATAGTGAGGAGAATGGATTGCAATGTGCAAGAGTGAATGTGGGAGATCAGCTAAGAAGCCGTTGGTCTAGTCCAGATAAGGGATAATGGCAGCATTGACTAGGGTGGTGGCAATGAAAATGGAGATAAAAGCATATCCATCCCAAGCTGAAGCTGAGGTGATATGAGAGGAGAGAGCACTCAGGAAGAACAGACACCATGTTTATTTAATTGCTGCGTAAGAGGGATTAGTAAGAATCCAGTCAGACCAGGCTTTTCCCCAAATTCATTATCTGCTGCCATTTAAAATGAACTTTTGGCATATGAAACAAAATTAAGTTAACATTTCTTTATTCCTCTCTAATAAAACTTGGAACTTTCACTTACTCCAGTAAAATTCTTAATAACATCTTTTTATTTCTCTTTTTAAAATCCCATCTTTTACATGTTGTAAATAAAATAGTTATTTACTGGAGACAATGACTTAAATATTATAAGCTTAGAAATACATCTAAGATGTGGCTGGCAAATAATATATTTTATATAATAAATATAGTAATCTCCTCTCAAATTATTTAAGAAGTGGAGGAGAAAATTTACTTGGGCTGAGAAAATTAAATCTGGTGTTTATTATTAGCCCTGATCTCCCCTGGAACCCATGAGGCAGAGTTGATCTGTCACCAAGAAATGAGGCGGGATTGATTATCTACCTTGTTTCCTGTGGAGTATGAATGTGTGTGAGCATGTGTGTACATGTTAATCTGTGTGCATGTGGTGTGAGTATGTATGTTGGGGGGTGTGTGTGCACATATAGAATGTGGCTTGCCATGAAGTAGAAGTGTGTTTCATTGACAGGTAGCCTCATGTTAAGTAATTACACATGTGCACCTCAGTGGCTAGGCATTGAAATAAGTGGCTGTATATGTGGCATGAATCTCTTCCCAGCCTGACTCCACATTCCAAAATTTCCATTTCCAATCTCTATCTCAGTACCTGAAATGTCTTTGTGTTACATAGAAATAGTCTTAGAGACATGTCTGAGGAAACTTTGATCAGCTTTTTATTGGTGGATGGGAACAGATGCTTTGTATTTGCCAATGGTGGGGAAAAAATCAAAGGGTCCTTGGAAGCTTTGATAGACACTTTGTTGAAATCATAAGCTTTGGGCCCAGAGTACCTCTGAGAACTACAGTAGACAAATATAGGGTCCTGGGCATTTGTTGATGGGTAGTGATTGCACTAACAGGTAACTAAAAACAAACTTGGCAGATTTCAAAACTTTGTCAGGACCAACTCCATCTCCTATCTTGACAGTCGTTGTAAAATTTATCATTACTCATCCTTTCAAGAGAGGTATATGATCCTTCAGGACAGTGATTCTCAAAGGATGGTCCCCAGGTTAACAGCATCAGCATTAAGGGAAAACAACAATCACCATACACAGTCTATATATAAAATATACTTTGCTGAATAAAAAAAAAAAAAATTTTTTTTTTTTTAATAATAGTTGGGGAAAATCAAGGAATGAGAGCACATGCATAGAACAGAGCCTTATACCATCCCCAGATGCTCTGTAACACTCCATTTCTGCTCATCCCCTCCCTCCAAGAGAATTAATCTCACTTGCCATCAGGCAATCAGAGTCTCTCCCTCTATACCTAGACCTTAACAAATATGACCCAACAAACCAGTCTTCTGCCAAGAGGATATCTGGTGCTTGCTGCCAAGGTAATGCAATTTTCTTTACCTCATTCTACTTTCCTATCACCTCCACTAGATTATATGTCACATGGAAGCAGAGATTTGCCTGCCTTACTTACTGCTGTATTCCCAGAAGTGTGTCTGGCACATAGTTTCAAGAATAATTTATTGAACATATAGATGAAAAAAATGCAACATTCGTAATTAAATAAAGAATACATCATTCCACCTGTGGAAGAGACTGGAGTCTCAGTCTTGTCAATATCTTAGTCAATAAACTCATGGGATGGTCAATCCCTTAAAGACAAGGTCAGCAAAGGTAATGAGATCCAGGAGGGGAGCATGGGATGCACACAAGACAAGGAATGGTATCAACTAGAGTAGATTGGTATATGTATTGCGGAAAAGCGAGATCTAAGATCAGATAAATAGGCTGAGCTTGTAGATTCCTGTGGAAGAAGGCAGAAGGCAAACAAATTTGGATCCTTACAGATAAGTAATAAGGAGCCACTACAGGCTTAGCTGCTAACCAAAGGATCAGCAGGGTGAATCCACCATCCATCCCTTGGAAACCCTAAGGAACAGTTCTACTCCACCCAGTAGATCTGCTATGAGTAGGAATCAACTCACCGGCAACAGGTATAGGCTTTCGAAGTGAACCCTGGTGGCATAGTGGTTAAGTGGTCAGTAGTTCGAACCCACTATCTGCTCTGTGGGAGAAAGATGTGGTAGTCTGCTTCCATGAATATTTTATAGTCTTAGAGACCCTATGGGGCATTCTACTCAGTCGTATAGAGTTGCTTTGAGTTGGAATCAACTAGACAGCAATAGGATGTTGTTCTTGTATAGGCTTTTGAGCAGAAAAGTGGCACAATATTGACTTTGGTTAATTCTTATGAAGCTCATTCTATAGGTTGTTTTTTTAGCGGCCATAACTCCAACTCATGGCAACATTATGTACAACAGAACAAAATGTTGTCCAGTCCTACACCGTCTTCATGATCATTGGTGTGCTTGAGTTCATTGTTTCAGGTATTGTGTCTATCCATCTTATTGAGGGTTTCCCTTATTTTTGCTGACCCTCTTTACCAACTATGATGTCTTTTTCTGGCAATTGGTCTTTCTTGATAATGTGTCCAAAGTAAGCAAACAAAAGTCTCACTACCCTTGCTTCTAAGTGAAATTCTGATTGTATTTCTTTTAAGACTGACTTGTTTGTTCTTCTGGCAGTCCACATTATATTCAATATTCTTTGTCAACACCATAGTTCAAATGCATAAGTGTTAGATAACTACCTTTGGACTAGGAGCCCTGGTGGCGCAGTGGTTAAAGTGTTTGGCTGCTAACCAAAAGGTCGTTGGTTCAAACCTACCAGCTGCCATGGGAGAAAGAAGTAGAAGTCTGCTTCTCTAAAGAATTGCAGTCTTGGAAACCCTATGGGGCAGTTCTACTCTGTCTTCTAGGGTCACTATGTCGGCCTGATGGCAATGGTTTTTTTGTTTGTTTGTTTTGAAGTACCTTTGGAAAAACGAAGAAGAATTGATGCATTTGAATTATGGTGTTGATGAAGAATATTGACTATACCATGGAACCCCAGAATGAGCAAATCTGTCTTGGAAGAAGTACAGCCAGAATGCTCCTTAGAAGTGAGGATGATGAGACTTCATCTCGCTTACTTTGGATGTGTTATCAGGAGGAACCAACTCTAGAGAAGGACATCATGCTTGGCAAAGTAGGTCAGCAAAGAAAAAAAAAACCCTCAACAAGATGGATTGACGCAGTGGCTGCAACAATGGGCTCAAACACAGCCATGATTGTGAGGATGGTGCAGGGCTTGGCAGTGTTTCGTTCTGTTGTACATAGGGTTGCTATAAGTCAGAACCTACTCAAAGGCACCCAACAACAACTACCTTGTAGATGGGAGGTTATCTGCGTTTGAAACATAAATGAGGCTCAGAGAAGCTGAGTAACTTTCCCAAGTTGATGTAGCAAGTGAGTGACAGCTGGGATTCAGGCCAGATCTCAAAGGTCGGTGTCCAGGAAAGGGAGACGGATTAGGCAGTAGAATGTGAGGTTGCAGAGTGTTCGGAAAGTAGTAAGTCCTAAGGTGGCCCTCTGTTTTTTGAAGGGTGGGAGAAACTCTCCGTAGGTGAAGGCTCCACATAGAATACACATAGAAATGCCCAGATCTAAGTCTAAGCTAGACTCACTAAGCCTGTGGAGGCAGCCAAGGTGTCTGTGGCACGTGCAGCCTTCAGGGTCCTTTGGATCTCTGGCAGCATCTCCCTCCTCTCGGTTGTGAATTGTGTTCCAGAGAAATCCCAGCAGGGGCAGCCAAGGTGGGAAATGTGTATTCAGTCCCTGAGTCTGTAACCAAATGCAGCCTTGTCACTCCAGTCTGTGCCTAACAACTTTCTAGGCTGAATCTATGCCCACTTTTGGGTTTGTTGGTATCCTGCTGGGCCTCTAACTAACCTGAAGTCCTCAGAGTGCAATTGTGAAGGCAAGCAGGGCTCGGTGAGGGAAGGGAAGTGGAAAGGGAGGAAGAAAGGTATCGGGAAAAGTCTCTAACTGTGGCCAGTGATGTGATCAAGGTGGTTATATGGACACACAGCAGACACTCCATCTTTGGGAGTCAGGTGTGTGGGGGGGCCCTGAGTGGACACACATATCAGTGTGATTAACACGAGAGTGTTAGAGGCCCCAGCAGGTCAGGCTGCCATTTCCATGCAGGGAAGGTCGAAACCACTCAGAGCAGAAGCTGGAAGTTTTCTCTAGAAGCTTGCCAGCCAAGCCAGTTTCTGTTACAGTCTCATGAGGTTCTTCCCTTCAGTGTTCCCAGAGAAACAGCACATTCATCATTTCTTCTTTGCATGGAATATACCTGTCTTTCTGTCAGCTGAGTTCTACCTTAAGGATGAAAATGGTCCTTGACACCAACGCTGCCTGATATGACATAGATGCTAGGAATGGAGAATGTTGTCTCCTAGTTCAGTTTCAAGGTAAGAATTAAGATATTCAGAGAAACAATGGAAATAACTCTATCCACGTGATTAGTTTTAGATATTTTTCTCATTTTTTAATGTTTTATTATTATCCATTCACTGGACTACATTATTTTTATATATTACCATTAATTCTAACCATGCACTTTTAAGTAAATGTTAAGTTTTCTCGTCTTTCAGTAAAAGAATTCAAGAATTAGAGAGCTGAGTTGACTTGTCTAAGATCACACAGCTCATACGTAGTCAACTTGGAATCATGATCCCAGTTTACCTGCCTCTGAAATTTTAACTCTATCTACTGTACCAATCTACACTAAAATCTCGATTAACCAAAATATTCAAAGGCTGGTGTCACAGAAGATTTTGCTTGGAGTCAGGAAAACTGAATGTGTTTTAAGTATCCTGATTCCAGATCATGGGTTTCTGAGGTTTTTGTGTTTTTGCCTTGTTTTGTTTTCATAGTTGATATGTCTGATTAATTTCGGAAAAAAAGGCATATATAACAAAAATGTTATATAATTACCTCTGTCATATAAAAAAAACTAGTTAATAAAAATTGTAAGCAGCTTTTCTTTTTCATATTTTACTTTTTATCTATAAAGTCCTAGAAACTTTATCTGTATCCAGTTCCTTTCTCATATGTAAGATGCACAAAGTTCAAGGAGCAGAAAGATCTGCAAGAAGGTACCCACGTGAGCAGAAACCTACAAACTGGATAGTCTTTGCCTCCATAATGTAGAGGGGAAATAGTGTCTCCTAAGAGTCACTGCATTTACTGCTACACTTTCATGGAAGAGACGGTCTAGAGACTGGCTATAAGGCATGACAAATTGGAAATAAACAGGGCATTGGGAGCCCCGGGATCTAGCCCTAAATCTTCCACTACTACCTTAAGCGGCCTTGTGAGGGAGGTTTCTTCCCTCTGGGCCTCAGTTGAGTCTCAACCAAAAGGAATAGTTAGTTTAATTGATATTTACATCTATTTAAAATTCAGACAAAACTGCCAGCAAACTTAAATTCTTATTTGAAAAAGGCCAAGTATAAATGCATATGAATATAAATGTAAAACAAATATATTCAAACCCTGAATGAATTCAAACCCTGTATTTTTTATGAATTCACATCTCATTTGTAGGAGTTACCAGTTGATAAAGGAATTGTGAGGACAAAATTAAATGTTAGTAAAAAAATACATATATATATCAGTAATAACCTTAACCCCCAAAAAGAATGAACTATTCTGGGCACTAAATTCTTAATGATCACTTAACATTGGCTTCTCTTTGAAATATAGTCTGACTACTGCAGAGTTCAAACTGTTTTAATAAACTATATTCTGAACACTAGAATATTAATAAACCAAAGATAGGAGGCATTAAGTTGAAACCCAGTTAGTTACACAGACCACAGAATCACAACAGCAACGTTATCCCTTGGGGTGCTGTCATCCTACAACACAATGTAACAGGATATTAAGGTTGTCAGGAAACGTGAAGACCAGGAGCCTATGAATTGTACCCCAAACAGCCCTGTTAATACAGATCACATTTAGATAAATACAATCATTTCTCTGGTCTTAAAGGCAAAATTCAATTATGTTAGAATCTCTGTATAAAGGCTTGAAACAGTTGAGGAGAAGCCCTGGTGGCTCAATGGCTAATGTTCAGTTGCTAACTGAAGGGTGAGCAGTTCAAACCCACCAGCAGTTTTGCAAGAGAAAAGACCTGATCATCTGCTCCAGGAAAGATTACAGCCTAGGAAACCATATGGGGCAGTTCTACTCTGTCCTGTAGAGTCTCTACCAGTCGAAATCGACTCAATAGCACACAACGACAGCAAACAGTTGAGGATTAGAAGAAAATTATCCATACACCCAGAATACTGAGCAACCACAGTGGCTTTGGCCATGCATCTGTAGTGGAGAATTAGGGCTAAGGTGAGCCAGAGAGCCTGCCTATGAACAGGCATCAAGGTTTTCTTAAGGGCACTGAGGCATAGCACTCGGGTGAGCTTGGAAGCAAAAAGTAACTTCTTACAGAAGTCAGCACCAAAGAACCAAGAGGTAGTGTTGGAAAACTGAAGTTTGTAAAATGAGGATTCGAGAAGTATAAATGATACAGCAAGTTTGGAGAGTTATTTGGCAGTTCCTTATAAAGTGGAGGATCTATGACCTGGCAATCACATTACTCGGGATATGCCTACAGCAACCTGCTCATATGTACACACAGAAACACCTATCAGAGTGCTCCTCAACAGTAAAATGGAAAAATAAATTGTGGTATAGTCATATAATGGAGTACTACTCAGCAGTGAAAACAACTGAAGTAGAACAGCATTGTCTAAGGTCAGGTTCCCAGAAAACAGAGCCTGAGTCATGGATTGAACATGGAGAGTGCTCTTCAGAGCAGCACCTGTGAGGGCATGAGTGAAAGAGGACTGGGCAGAGCCTGAGTCATGGATTGAACATGGAGAGTGCTCTTTAGAACAGTTCCTGTGAGGGCATGAGTGAAGGAGGACAGGGCAGAGGGGGATGTTCCGCAGTCAGGCATTCATGGCAAAGGCCTCAGCTAATCCCACTAATCCTATGTGGAGCTTACAAGCAAGGGTGGTTTTCAGAGTCATCTGAAATTGAGGTAACCTGGGACAAGGCAGATCCAATGACTGAGGACAATCCCTGGAGACAGTAATCGCTGGAGAGGGTCTCAGCTGAGAGCAGTCGGCATTCAACGCTCCCAGCTGAGAGAATGAGTGTCACAGTTCTGAGAGTTCTGAGAAGAAAACCTGAGCAGCATATCAGAGCACCTAGAATAGTCATGTATCAACATGAATTTATTTCCTAACACAATGTTGATTGAAAAAAGCATGTTGCAGAACCAAACCAAAAAAAAAAAAAAGAAATTCAGTGTAATAACTGTGTAACCTTAAAAGACATGCAAAACTACTGTTGTTAAAACCAGTTGCCATTCACTCTATTCCAACTCACGGTGACCCCACGTGTGTCAGAGTAGAACTGTGCTCCATAGGATTTTCAGTGGCTGATCTTTCTGAAGTAGATCTCCAGACCATTCTTCGGAAGCACCTCCGGGTGAACATGAACCTCCAACCTTTTTGTTAGCAGTCAAGCATATTAACTGTTTACATCAGCCATGTTGTTAGGCATCCATAAGCAAGTAGTAAACATAAAAATATGTATGTGAATTAAAAATGTCAACTTCAGTATAATTGTGACTTCTGGAGCCCTGGTTGCTCAGTGGTTAAGAACTCAGCTGCTAACCAAAAGGTTAGCAGTTCGAATCCACCAGCTGTTCCTTGGAAACACTATGGGGGCTGTTCTACTCTGTCCTACAAGGTCGCTATGAGTCAGAATCAACTCAATGACAGCAATGGGTTTGTTGTTTTGTTCTGGTTTGGTTTTTGGTTTGGGAGACATACATAGATGTTCACTAAGTGTCTGAGTGGCGTGTTTACTAATTCAGTATTCTAGTCTTTCTAAATGTTTTGTATGTCTGTCATATTTCAGAAGAAAATCTTTAATTTTTAATCTGAAAAATTAAAATTAGGATTTTTCACATAACCATTATCCATCCATTTACCCATTAATTTTTGACTGAGCTCCAACTTTGAGCTGAACTCTCTTCTAGATGCTATTAAGGCAAAAATCATCCTAAGCCAATAAGAGAAATTGATTTAAGTTTATTGAGTATACGGTTTGCAAATTGAGGTAACATCTCAACCAGGGAGTCGAAAATGTTCCAAAGATGGAAGATCTTCTAAAGACACTTATACTCTATCTTATCTCCATTGGCACGGAAAAAGGCCAGAGAAAAGTGTTTACATAACAACCAAATATATATATATATATATATATATATATATATATATATATATATATATATAGCAAACCCACTGCTGTTGAGTTAATCTCGACTCATAGTGACCCTATAGGACAGAGTGGAACTGTCCCATATGGTTTCCAAGGAACAGCCTGTGGATTTGAACTACTGACCTTTTTATTAGCAGCTGAACACTTAATCACTGGTGCCACCAGGGTTCCACAGTAACAGTTTACTCTAAAACACAGCTCCCAGTCCAACCCTAGAGTTCCTGTTTCTTGAAACAGACTGCACATAGATAATTCTTCAGAAAAGCCCAATGCCTAAGGCAAAATGGTATCCACTAGGCTGCTTATTACTACACTATTGTTTGATTTAAAGATGATTTTAGGAAACTGGTTTCTTCAAGGCTCGAGGTTCACAGGACCCCTACCTGTTGTTATCCAGTTGATTCTAACTCATAGTGACCCTACAGAACAGAGTAGAACTGCCACTATAGGGTTTCCAAGGAGCGGCTGGTGGATTCGAACTGCCAGCCTTTTGGTTAGCAGCTGAGCTCTTGACCACCATGCCACCAGGGCTCATTCAAAGGATAGCTAACTGCAGGTGCCCTGAGTGGGCCACCCCAAATCCATGGACTCTAGAAACCTGGATTCCAAGCGAATTAAAGTGATTTCTCAGTGCTAAGAGAGAAACAAGAGAAGTATACGATACGGCCCTGGCTCTTACAGGACTATGGTTGAAGATGGGAAGATGAGAAATGCAGGAAATTTACACAATAATGTAAGATTTATGAAGAGGAACATGTGTGTAAAATGAAGATGCAACTTGAGAAAGTAGCACCCACATAGGCTGTTTCTCAGGAACCTGGCAAAAATGAGAAAGATCATGGATGTGAAGCAAGAGCGCAGGAAGGAAAACCCTGAGTGAGTCCTTGATTTTTTTTTTCCAGGATACAGAAGAATCCATTAACTTGACAACTGCTCTCATTTAAGCCTGTTATTTCAAATATTTCTTACAACCCCCTGAAATCCTGCACAAAGAGTGATTTCCATTCAGTGTTGTGTGCTTTATCTAAGTATCGGTGATAAACCAAAATCAAACCTGCTGGAGTTGATTCTGACTCCTAGCGACCCTGTAGGACAGAGTAGACCTGTCCCACAGGGTTTCTAAGGCACTGTGAGTCAGAATCAACTCGACGGCAATGTGTTTGGCTTTTAGGATCTTTATAGAAGCAGACTGCCACATCTGTTTCCCGAAGAGTGGCTGGTGGGTTTGAACAACTGAACTTTCAGTTAGCAGCCAAGCATTTAACCAATGCGCTACCAGGGCTCCTTACTACAACTTTATCAGGTTTTTAATAAACCTAAAGAACTATCATTTAGTATTAAATTTGACCTGGGAGATCATCTAGTTTGAGGTATCCCAAAGAAATCCCAGAAGATCCCCAGATTTCTTCTGTGGGACAATTATTAATGGTTCAGGATTCCCTGAACCACTGAACCTGGGATAAACTCGGTGAAATAAAGTAAGTTTTTGTTCTACAGGACTTTTCAGACCATTTAGAATGTTAACAGTTGCTCTCTAGGTGTACGTATAAACAAACCAAACCAAACCCATTACCATCGAGTCAATTCTGACCCAGAAAAACCCTACAGGACAGAGTAGAACTGCCCCATAGGGTTTCCAGGGAGCAGCTGGTGGATTCGAACAGCTAACCTTTCGGTTAGTAGCCAAGCTCTTAACCACTGTACCACCAGAGCTCCAAGTGTAGATACAAAACCCATTGCCTTTGAGTCAGTTCCGACTCATAGCAACCCTATAGGACAGAGTAGAACTCCCTTATAGAGTTTCCAAGGAGCACCTGGTGGATTCGAACTGTCGTCTTTTTGGTTAGCAGCCATAGCTCTTAACCACTATGCCACCAGGGTTTAGCGTTCCTTATTATTCAGATAAGAAAAGTGGATCTAGTTTAGGTAAAAATCAAGGTCAGGCAACTGATTTGCGGCAGTTCTGGGATAATAACCTGGGTCTCCATATTTTCACAGCAAAGTGCTTCCAATCTTTTACACGTGTGTATAACAATGCCAAATTACTAGAGATGGCTCATAGTGTGCCACATTTTCTTCTGATTTAAACTTCCATTGGGTTTTTCATGATAGGTAATGATTCTAAAATAAGATGACTTGTCATTCCCTACAGCCAGGGCTCTTGTTCAGCGAAGCCAGAAAGTGAGAACTGTTGCTTTCCCTTCTGGTTAGGGTGAGAGGTGGGGCATAGTTGCTTACTGCATGCAGGATTCATCAGCCATGGATTCCTGTTTTAAGAAATAATTCCGTGTACCTATTGCTTACCCCATTTCCAGGGGAACCATAGCCCTTCTTTCTCATCTATAAATGTCATCTGTGCTGCAAAGCATAAATAAGAGCAGTAAACACAAGACGTATGAAGATGATCTAGCTCAGAACAAAAGAACAGCAGATGGCAGATTTAGCTTCTCCTTATAATACAGGGTGGAAGGAAGTAGTGAGGTGCCTTTTGCTACTCTGATTTTTGACTATAGGGGAAACGAAGATCTAAGAGTGTTGCTCTGCAGCCACTGGACCGTTTGTCTCTGGACAGGCTTGGTGTGGAAAGGCTATTACGAGGAAGAACCACTTAAGCTCCATCAGCATCAGAGTAACTGACTACTATTGCCTTATCAGACTTCCCTTTTGCTTTCAAGAAAAGCCAAGAAAAGCAAGCAGTAGCTTTACCTTACAAGTTAATTCTGCATCTTGGGGCTTAGCTAGAAATCCTTGTGGTGCAGTAGTTAAGAGCTATGGCTGCTAACCAGAAAGTTGGCAGTTTGAATCTACCAGGCATTCCTTGGAAACCCTATGGGGCAGTTCTACTCTGTCCTATAGGTTCGCTGTAAGTCGGAATTGACTCGATGGCAATGGGTTTTTTCAATGGGTTAGGGCTTAGTTAGCTAGTTAACTCTTTTTAAGTACGAATGCTGAATGACATACAAATTAGACATATAATACAGTTACAGAAAACTGCATACATATACAAATGCAAAACTCATGGAGTTTTCACAAACTGGACACACAATGCATTCAGCTCCCAGATTAAGAAACAGACCATCAGTAGCACCAAAATGCTCTCCCTTGTGTTCTTTTACTGTTACTGTGCCCTTTTGGATAAATAGTACCCTTACTTCTGACTGTGTTGATTAGTTTTGGCTACTTTTGAACTTAATTTGAATGGAATCCTGCAGTATGTACCCTTTTAAGTTTGGCTTCTTTTGTTCCACATCGTATTGATACAACTCATCAATGTTGTTCTGTGTAGTTGGAGAATGTTCATTTTCTTTGCTATAAAGTATTTCATGGAGTCCCTGGGCAGTGCAAACATACGCACATGCTCAGCTGCTAACCAAAACTTTGGAGGTTTTGAGTCTACCCAGACAGAGGTGCCTCAGAAGAAAGCCTTGGTGATCTGTTATCTAAAAGTCAACCATTGAAAATCCTAAGGAGTACAGTTCTGCTCGGACCCACGTGGAGTCACCATGTGTCAGAGCCATCTCAACGGCATCTAGTTTGTGATTATTGTAATGAAGTACCAATTATTTATTGGCTGTGGACTGACCTGGGATGGAGAGGTAGAAGGTATTTCCAGGTTTCCATGAAAGTATCACATCTTTAATAGTCCAAGAGCATACTCTGAAGAAAATCATGGGTGGAAGGAAGCCCTTAAAAGTAAAGCTCATAGAAGCTAAAGATTTTTGCCAAGTATCAGTAAAGGAGATTCAAGTGAATCTTAGAAAAGCATCTACTGTATCTGCTACACCTCCATAGTTGTTATAGGCCTCCAGGGAACACTGTGGGATCATGTCACTGCCGATACCTGGGAATTTGTGTGGCATTACACGTGTTTCACATACATTATCTCTTGCGTACTTGGAATATCTAAGTGGGACAGGCAGAAGAGACATTACCTCTTGTAAATGATGAAGAAACATTGTTACAAGTTTATCAAACCAGTTACGTGCCAAAGATGGGATCAAAGTCCAGATTGCCTGACTCGTTGCCCAATGTTCTGATTCTCCTACTAATGGCTTGGTCTTATAATACACCCGAGCACTCCCTAAATCTATTCAGTTGTCTAAAGGGGTTTTCTTAGCTGTGAGTCGTTTTACCTATTAGAAGTCAATATTCAACAAACTCAGTATTCTGTACAGTTCCAAATATCAACTATTGGTGTGCTCAATATTATGCTAGGAGACACAGGTGACTGTGAAGAAGATGAGAGCAGTTTCTTTGCCTGTTAAGGGCTTGTGGTCTATGTGGGCAGACATGAATAACTCATGACAAGACTCAGGAAAAGGCTGATTATAAATTCAGACCCAGTTTTAAAAAAGAGCATTAGATGACTTCTTTTAGAATCTTCACTGCACCAGGACTAAATTTTAACTTTGAATAAATCATTAGTCATCCCTGAATTTTGGGTTCCTCATAGAAACTTTTGTTCATTCATAAGACCCAGAATCAAGTCAAGAAAAGAGAATAGCTAGGCAAAGAGAGGTGAACACTCTTACTTGCTCAGTTTCTGTTTTAATTTGAGGGGAAAGATGTCCATTTCTTTTTTTTAATAAGGGTAAAAAAGTAGGATTCTCTATATTATTTCTTTAGAAATATTTCAAAACCATCTAAGGAAACAAAATACTCTCTGAAGCTAGACTACATTTAACTTCCCATTATGCATTTGCAGGAATGGATACTTGGTTTATTAAGGCCCTTTGTTTAATTGGGAAACATTCATATCCCTATGCCATACTGAAGAGAAGACAGAGGTAAAACAAGAGGAGTATATCCTTAAGACACTTGCGTGATGACACACCACATTAAGGAAATATGGAAACCTATACAGAATTGTTAGAAGCCAGTTACGTCACTGGAAAGCTTCACCATGTTGATGTGCGCAGAAGAGAGACCTTTGGAACACAGCACTCCGGGAAAATAGAAAGTTCTAAATATACAGGGTTTAGGTTTTGCTCCAGAGCCAGTTTCAGAGTTGTATTTCAAATAAAAGCTTCTATTCAATCTGTAATGAATTGAGATGATAGCAGGTAGAACTCATTGAAAGAAATCACTTCCTGAAATGATATATAATTCATTCACTCACATCTCTGAGCTTTTTAGAGGAAATTATCCATGGGATTGCATCCTTAGTTTAAAAGCTGCTGCAATTGTTTTTCTGTCATTATAATTTTAAAACATGTTCAAGCATTACTTGGAAAAAATATATTTGAGAAGTCATCTAACTCTTTCCATATTGCCCAAATTGGGATTTCAGGGAATTTTTTTTTTCTTTTTCCATTTGTAACTAGTTGCATGGATGAAACTGAGAAGAGTCAGCCCTCTACTACAAATTCACAAGCTGTAATTCCCCCCAAAACAAGTGTAATGAGAAACAAAAAGGTACAAAGTTTCTTTCTTGAAAGATGCTCTGTGGTTGGTCACTTGGATGTATCAGATAGGTTTATGAGTTCCATACGGAACTTGAGCTACTACTCCAAATTCCATGAGAAATTCAAATTATTCAAATTATGAAATTCTTCCTAGACAAGAATAGAAAAGCATATCCATGAAGAAAGCAAAACTACTGGAGAATAAGATTGGGGAACTACACATACATAACATATCATCTGGGTTTTCTTGATGAGGAAATTTTAAAAACCTAAAAGAAGCAAGTAATGGAATAAATAAACGCCTGAACGAAGCAAATGAATAAATAAAGGAGCCCAGAAAGAAAATTAATCGGACCGTATTATGTAACCAGCAGTATCGAGGGAAAGTTCTCCTTAACCTTTAGATAAACAAAAGTTTTTATTCTATTTGTTTTCTTTTGCTTTTTCTTTAAGGTAAGTCTATTTGGTTTTATGGGGAGAATATAGACATTTTGCTTTCCTAGGCTATTGTTATAAGGTAATAGTCTTTAGAAGTATTATGTCTCCCATAAGTTGAAAATTTTCTAGGTTAATTCTTTTATAGTCAGTGAAAATACTCTAAAGAATTTTGAATTGTTCAAGGTTTCCTTATGGCCCAGTATATGGTTGATTTTGGTAAATGGTTTATGTGCACCTGAAAAGATTATGTATTCTTAATTTTGTGATAAATTTTCTATAAAAGATATTTAAGTCAAATTTTTTAATTATAATTTTGCTTTTCAGATTATTTGTATCTTAACTGATTCTTTTTCTCTTCTTTCTCTTATTAGCTAGTTATTAGCGTTAGTCATCCATGATGATTGCAAATTTGTCTGTTTTTGATTTTCATTACATCGGTTTTATCTGTCTGTCTACCCATCTACCCATCTATCTACCTACCTATCTACCTACCTATCTACCTATCTACCTACCTACCTACCTACCTACCTACCTACCTACCTATCTATCTATCTATCTATCTATCTATCTATCTATCTATCTATCATCTATCTGTCTGTCTATCATCTATCTGTCTACCTATCTACCCACTCACCTACCCAACTACTCACCAACCTACCCACTCACCCACCCACCTACCTACCCACCCACCTACGAACCTCCCTACCTATGTACATCTATCTATATGGAGAAAGAGAGAGAGAAGCAGAGCTATGTTATTGGGTACATATATATTTATTATTTAACATCTTCCCGTTGTTTTGAGACCATTATCATTATGAATTGTTCTCTTTTGCTCTAGTTATGTTTCTTGACATAAAAGCTACTTTATCTATTTTCAGCGTGTATATACCTATGTCTTAGTACTGTTTGCATGGTATATCCTTCTCTGTCATTGTATCTTCAGCATCAATGGGCATGAACATTTAAAGTGTGTCTTTTTAGTAAGCAGTATAAAATAGTTTGAAAGTCTTAGATTTTCACCTGGAATTATTTGCCTGTTGATTCCAACTCATAGTGAGCCTATAGGACAGAGCAGAACTGCCCCATAGGGTTTCCAAGGAGCAGCTGGTGGATTTCCAACTGCCAACCTTTTGGTTAGCAGCCATAGCTTTTAGCCGCTACACCATGAGAAATTATTTACTCAGGTATAATTCATACTAGTAACAATATAGTAGGTTTATATCTCCCATTTTTACTTTGTATCTGTCATATGGAAACCCTGGTGGCATAGTGGTTAAGTGCTAAGGCTGCTAACTAAAGGAGTGGGAGTTCAAATCCACCAGGCGCTCCTTGGAAACTCTGGGGGGCAGTTCTACTCTGTCCTATAGGGTCGCTATGAGTCGGAATGGACTCGACTGTGCTGGGTTTGGTTTGGTTTGGTATCTGTCGTATATGTTTTCGATTCCTTCTCTTTTTTTTTTTCACTCTTCCTTTTCATTTCAATTAGTAATTTTTAATTAGTCAGTTTTTATTCTACCAACTTCTTGGTTACATATTGTTTTATCCATTTCATTGGCTATTAGAAATATCCTTGACATTTTACAATCATTATGTCCTTGACTTTTACCATTTGCTTTTCCTTTTAAAATCTTAGAATTTTTAAACAGTGTGCACCTCCTCCTGGTGTTTGTACTTTTAGTGTGATGCTTTTTAATTTTACGTATAATTTTAACTTCACACAACATTAGACTTACTGTTTTGTACACTCAGTCTTAATTTGAGTTAAATTCTTATTTACTCTGGCTACGTTCTTTAATTCCTCCCATGATTCTGTGTTTCTGTGTTTGCTGTTCATCTTCCAAAAAAAGATTCCATAATTTAAAAACTGCGTATTATTTTATTTTATTACATGACAGCTAGTTAAAATTCCCTTTAAAATTTTTGAAGGAAATGACCTTTTTTATCTTAGCATTTAAAATATATTTTCACTGTGTCTATTTCTAAGCTGGAAGTTCTTTTTTCTTTCTTTTTTTAAATTGTACTTTAGGTGAAGGTTTACAGAACAAACTAGCTTCTCATTTAGCAGTTAGTACACATAGTGTTTTATGTCATTGGTTAACAACTCCACGACATGTCAACACTTTCCCTTCTTGACCTTGGGATCCCTATTACCAGCTTTCCTGTCCCCTCCTGCCTTTGAGTCCTTGGCCCTGGGCTGGTGTGCACTTTAGTCTCGTTTTGTTTATAGGCCTGTCTAATCTTTGGCTGAAGGGCAAACCCCTCAAGCGACTTCATTATTGAGATAAAACGGTGTCCGAGAGCCATGCTCTCAGGATTTCTCCAGTCTCTGTCAGGCTGGTAAGTCTGGTCTTTTTTTGTGAGTTAGAATTTTCTTCTACATTTTTCTCCAGCTCTGGGGACCTCTATTGTGATCCCTGTCAGAGCAGTCAGTGGTGGTAGCTGGGCACCATCTAGTTGTACTGGACTCAGTCTGGTAAGGGCTGTGGTAGCTGTGGTCCATTAGTCCTTTGGACTAATCTTCCTCTTCTATCTTTAATTTTCTTCATTCTCCCTTGCTCCCGAAGGGGTAAGACCAGGGGAATATCTTAGATGGACACTCACAGGCTTTTAAGACGCCAGGTGCTACTCACCAAAGTAGAATGTAGAACATTTTTTGTATAAGTTCTGTTATGCCAATTGAGCTAGATGTTCCCCAAGACCATGGTCCCCACAGCCTTGAGCCCAGCAATTTGGTCACTCAGGGAGTTTGGATGTGTCTATGGAGGCTCCATGACCTTGCCTTGTACAAGTTGTGCTGGCTTCCCAAGTATTGTGTACTGTCTTACCCTTCACCAAAGTTACCACCTATCTATTGTCTACTTAGTGTTTTTCCATCCCCACCCTTCCCTTCCCTCTTAACCATCAAAGATTGTTCCTTTTTGTGTATAAACCTTTTCATGACTTTTTACAGCAGTGGTCTTATACAACATTTGTCCCTTTTGTGGTTGACTTATTTCACTCAGCATAATGAGCTCCAGATTCATCCATGTTATGAGATGCTTCATAGATTCTTCATTGTTCTTTATTGTTGTGTATTACTCCATTCATCTGTTGATGGGCATCTAGGTTGTTTCCATCCTTTTGCTATTGTGAACAATGATGCAGTGAACATGGATGTGCATATGTCTACTTGTGTGACGACTCTTATTTCTCTAGGATATATTCCTAGCAGTGAGGATTCCTGAATCATATGGTATTTCTATTTCTAACTTTTTCAGGAAGCGCCATATCGTTTTCCAAAATGACTGAATCAATTTCTATTCCCACCAGTAGTGCCTAAGAGTTCCAGTCTCCACTAAGCTGCTCCAACATTTGTTGTTTCCTATTTTTTGATTATGCCAGTAATAGTAGAGTTAGATGATATCTCATTGTGGTTTTGATTTGCATCTCTCTGATGGCTAGCGATCGCAAGTATTTCCTCATGTGTCTGTTAGCCTTTTGAATGTCTTCTTTGATGAAGTGTCTGTTCATGTCCTTTGCCCATTTTTTAATTGGATTACTTGTCTTTTTGTTGTGCAGGTGGTAGATTTTCCTATAGATTTTAGAGATTAGACCTTTGATTTGTAATAGCCAAAATTTTTTCCCAGTCTGTAGGTTCTCTTTTTACTTTTTTGGTGAAGTCTTTTGATCAGCATAAGTGTTTAATTTTTAGAAAATCTCAGTTATCTAGCTTATATTCTAGAGTTTGCATGTTGTTGGTTATGGTGTGTATCCTGTTAATGCCATTATTAAGGCCTCTAGCATTGATCCTATTTTTTCTTCTATGAACTTTATACTTTTTTGGCTTTATATTTAGGTGTTTGATGCATTGAATTAGTTTTTCTGTCTGATGTGTGATATGGGCCCTGTTTTATTTTCTTGCAGATGGACATCCAGCTTTGCCAGCATCGTTTGTTAAAAAGCTGTCTCTTCCCCCATTTGATGGACTTTGGGCCTTTGTCAAAGATCAGGTGGATGGATGACCGTAGGTGGATGGATTTACATATGGGTTCTCAATTCTGTTCCATCGGTTAATGTATCTGTCATTGTACCACTACAAAGCTGTTTTGACTACTGTAGCTGTATAGTAGGTTCTGAGGTCAGGTAGTGGGAGTTCTACTTTATTCTTCTTCTTCAGTAGTGCTTTACTTATCTGAGGCTTCTTCCATTTCCATATAAAGTTAATAATTAGTTTTTCCATCTCTTTAAAGAATGCTGTTGGTATTTGGACATGAGATTGCATTGTATTTATAAATTGGATTGGGTAAAATTGTCTTTTTCACAATGTTGAGTCTACTTTTCTATGAGCATGGCATTTTTTTTCCATTTATGTACATATCTTTTGGTTTCTTGGAGTAGTGTTTTGTGGTTTTCTTTGTATAGCTCTTTTATGGCCCTGGTTAGATTTATTCCTAAGTATTTTATTTTTTAGAGGATATTATAAATGGAATTGTTTTCCTGATTTCCTTCTCATCATTCTCTTCATTGGTGTATGGAATCCGACTGATTTTTGTATGTTTATATTGTATCATGCCACTCTGCTGAATCCTATTAGTTCCAGTAGTTTTCTCATGGAGTCTTTTGGGTTCTCTATGTGTAATATCAAGTTGGAATCTACTCGACGGCACTGGGTTTGGTTCTTTTTTTTTTTTTTTTTTGATGTACGATATCATATCATCCTCAAATAGGAACAGTTTAACTTCTTCATTACCAGTTTGGATGCCCTTTATTTCTTTTTCTTGCCTTATTGTGCTGGCTAGGACTTTCAGCACAATGTTAATAGGAGTGGTGATAAAGGGCATTCTTGTCTTGTTCCTATTCTCAACGGTAATTTTTTCAGCCTCCCTCCTCTTCAGAGATGATTTTTTCAAGTGAAATGATTGTATATATGACAAGCTAGGAGACCTGAACATCAACGGCAAAGTTATAAAATGGGCTGAGCTCCAGGGGGGAGGGAGAGATGGTTCCGAAGTGGTGAGGAGTAGCCAGACCTGAATCACGGGGAACTCTCAGGCACCATTCCCTGTAGCAACCGTGGCAAAGCAGGCAGAAGCATTCCAGATGCAGTTTCCTCAGGGAGAGACAGCGAGCCTCACAGCATACTCACACCTCTGGAACCAGAGAAGAATGGTGCTTTTGGAAAAAGCTAAGTACTTGCATTTATTTTACCACCCCCTCAAACTGGCTTCAGTGGCTGTCAATTTCCCTGGGACTGAGATACATTCTGCTGTATGCCCTGAGCCATTCTTCTGGCCTATGAGAAGGAATAAATTCACAGTTAGGGGAAAAGATAATCTGCCAGCTCCACTAAGCTCAGGACAGAAGTGGCCCCTGTACAGGCACAAATGGTCCATGGACTTTGAACACCTTTCACCCCTGTATGGACCTATGTGGGCTCATTTCAGAAGAATCGGCCCTTGTTGGCAGACTGCAACTATTTCAGGTGTGCAGTGGAGAAGAGGGTGTTTGATGTTTGACACTGCTTTGCCTATTAAACAGGGTCCTCACCTATCTACATCAGGGGCCTAAGGGCTGGTGACTCCACCCACAAGACCTAGCCACTCATGACAAGGGTCCAAGGATAAGTTGTACCTCCCAGTCCTTACAACCAAAATCATTGGGCACCCATGGTCCATCTGCAGAACCCACTCGCCTGTGTGCTGTAGGGAACAGGAACGTGCTTTCCTCACAGACACTCAGGGGATGGTTGTCAGCCCCTGCCTTGTTCAGAGTGTGACCTCCTGCTGCAATCAGATACCAGTACCTACACTAATCACCCCTGTACCTCTAAGACTGTAGGACAAAGACCATACCACACAGTTGATGACCAACTCCCTGGACACCTGAGCTAAATCCAGACAAGAAAAGTGAATGGACTCCTCAGTTCATATACCTGGTTATAATGCTAGCCTTCTGGTAACAGGACATTAGTGCTTCAAAGGCACTAATAATCAAGCTAGCTCATTCAAGCGCCTATTTGGGCATATCAAAACAAAAGAAAGCAAGAAGCTAGGATATAGTAAGCAAACAGAAAATAAACTAATACAATAACTTGTAGATGGCTCAGACACAACAGTCAATATCAAATCACATGAAGAAGCAGACTATGATCACCTCAACAAGCTTTCAAAACAAAAAGGAATCTTCCAGATGAAGGCGCTTCCTGGAATTACCAGATGCAGAATACGAAAGATTAATATACAGAACTCTTTAAGACATCAGGAAGGAGATCAGGCAAAATGCAGAACAAGCCAAGGAACACGCAGATAAAGCAGATGAAGAAATTAAAAAAGTTGTTCAAGGACATAATGAAAAAATCTAATAAGCTGGAAGAATCCATAAAGAGACAGCAATTAGAAATGCAGAAGACTAACAATAAAATTACAGAATTAGACAACTCAATAGAAAGTCAGGGGAGTACAATTGAGCAAGTAGAAGGCAGAATTAGTGAAATTGAAGATAAAACACTTGGCACCAATATAGTCAATGAAAAATCAGAAAAAGGAATTAAAAAAAATGAAGAAACCCTAAGAATCATGTAGGACTCTATCAAGAGAAATAACCTACAAGTGAATGGAGTACCAGAACAGGGAGGGATAACAGAAAATACAGAGAGAATTGTTGACGATTTGTTGGCAGAAAATGTCCCTGATATTGCGAAAGATGAGAAGATATCTACCCAAGATGCTCATCAAACTCCACATAAGGTAGATCTCAAAAGAAAGTTGCCAAGACATATTATAATCAAACTTGCCAAAACCAAAGATAAAGAGAGAATTTTAAGAGCAGTGAGGGATAAGTAAAAAGTCACCTACAAAGGAGAGTCAATAAGAATGAGCTCGGACTCCTCAGCAGAAACCATGCAGGCAAGAAGGCAATAGGATGACTTATATAAAGCACAGAAGGAAAAAAATTGCCAGCCAACAATCATATATGCAGCAAAACTGTCTCTCAAATATGAAGGCGAAATTAGGACATTTCCAGATAAACAGAAGTTTAAGGAATTTGTAAAAACCAAACCAAAACTACAAGATATACTAAAGGGAGTTCTCTGATTAGAAAATCAATATTATCAGATATCAACCGAAGACTAGAATACAGGACAGAGCAACCAGATGTCAATCCAATAGGAAATCACGAAAATAAATCAAGATAAAAAAAATGCTCAAAACAGGGAAACAGTGATGTCATTATATAAAACAAGACAACATTAAAACAATAAAGAGGGACTAAAAAATGTAGTCATAGATCTTCCATATGGAGAGGCAGTCAAGGCAATATAAAGGAATAAAGGTTAGGTTTAAACTTAGAAAAATAGGGGTAAATATTAAGGTAACCACAAAGGATACTAACAATCCTACTCATCAAAATAAAATACAAGAAAAAAAGAAAGACTCAGCAAAAACAAAATCAACAATATCGAATAAGAGGAAAAGACAGTATATAAACATTAACTACTCAGCACAAAAAATTAAGTGGAAAAAAGAAACTCAATGACACACACAAAAAGACATCAAAATGACAGCACTAAACTCATTAAAAAAAAAAAGATCCATAATTACACTAAATGTAAATGGACTAAAAGCACCAACGAAGAGACAGAAAGTGGCGAACTAGTTAAAAAAACACAATCCGTCTGTATACTGCCTATAAGAGACACACCTTAGACTTAGGGACACAAACAAGCTAAAGCTCAAAGGATGGAAAAAAAAAAATACATTAAGCAAACAACAATCAAAAAAGAGCAGGAGTGGTAATATTAATTTCTGAAAAAATAGGCTTTAAAGTTAATTCTACCACAAAGGATAAGGAAGGACACTATATAATTAATAAATTGACAATACACCAGGACGATATAACCATATTAAATATTTATGCACCCCGTGACAGGGCTTCAAGATACATAAAACACACTCTAACAGCTTTGAAAAGTGAGATAGCTCCACAATAATTGTAGGAGACTTCAATACACCACTTTTGGTGAAGGACAGAACATCCAAAAAGAAGCTCAATAAAGACAAGGAAGATCTAAATGCCACAGTCAACCAAACTTGACGTCACAGACATATACACAACACTCCACCCAACAGTAGCCAAGTGTACTTTCTTTTCTAGTGCAATGGAATGTTCTCTAGAATAGACAACATATTAGGTCATTAAGCAACCCTTAACAGAATCCAAAATATCAAAATATTACAAAGCATCTTCTGTGACCATAAGGCCATAAAACTAGAAATCAATAACAGAAAAAGCAGGGAAAAGAAATCAAGCACTTGGAAACTGAACAATACCCTGCTCAAAAATGACTAGGTTATAGAGGACATCAAGGATGGAATAAGAAATTCATAGAATCCAATGAGAATGAAAACATTTCCTATCAGAACCTTTGAGACACAGCAAAAGCAGTGCTCAGAGGTAAATTTATGTTAATAAATGCACACACACAAAAAATAGAAAGGGCCAAAATCAAAGAATTATCACTACAACTTGAACAAATAGAAAGAGAGCAACAAAAGAAACCCTCAGACACCAGAAGAAAGCAAATGATAAAAACTAGAGCAGAATTAAAGGAAATACAGAACAGAAAAACAACTGAAAGGGTTAACAGGACCAAAAGCTGGCTCTTTGAAAAAATTAACAAAATTGATAAACCATTGTCCAAACTGACAAAAGAAAAACAGAAGAGGAAGCAAATAACCCAAATAAGAAATGAGATGGGCAATATCACAATAGACCCAGCTGAAATTAAAAGAATCATATCAGATTACTACAAAAAATTATACTCAAACAAATTTCAAAATCTAGAAGAAATGGATGAATTTCTAGAAACACACTACCTACCTAAGCTAACACAGAGGTAGAACAACTAAATAAACCCATAACAAAAGAAGAGATTGAAAAGGTCCGGATGGCACCACTGAGAGTTCTACCAAACTTTCAGAGAAGAATTAACACCACTACTAATAAGGTATTTCCAAGCATAGAAAAGGATGGAATACTACCAAACTCATTCTATGAAGCCAGCATATCCCTGATACCAAAACCAGGTAAAAAAAAAAAAAAAAGCCACCACAAAAGAAGAAAATTACAGACCTATATCCCTCATGAGCTTAGATGCAAAAATTCTGAACAAAATTCAAGCCAGTAGAATTCAACAACATATCAGAAAAATAATTCACCATGACCAAGTGAGATTTATGTCAGGTATGCAGGGATGGTTCAACATTAGAAAAACAATTAATGTAATCCATCATATAAATAAAACAAAAGACAAGAACCACATGACTTATCATTTGATGCAGAAAAGCCATTTGACAAAGTCCAACACTCACTCATGATAAAAACTCCCAGCAAAATAGGAATTGTTTCTGCTTTATCCTCCTTCTATTTCTTTTTTGAAAGGTAAATATATACGTGTGCATTTTCTTATTTCCACTTATTTCTTATGCACTATATATACTGTTTTGTGCTGGGCTTTCTTCAAAGTGTAAATCACACCATGTTAGTCTATAATATATATACATAATTCTTTATTACAGCTTTATAGTACTTCATTTTGTGAATATACCATAGTTTACTTAACCAGTTTTCTCCTTCTGGACATCTAAGTATCCAATATTTGGCAGTTACAAATAATGCTGAAATTAATTAAATTTTGCGTATGAATTTTTGAATTGTTTAGAGTATCTTCAGGGTAAATTCTTAGAAGAGGCATTGTTGGTACAGAATGTAAAGGTATAGGTAGTTTTGTTAGATATTGATAAATTTCCCTCCCTTAGGAGTTATACTATTTTTCATTTCTACTAGCAATGTAGGGGAGGCCTTGTTTTCCCAAGCTTGCAAAGTTTTGCCAAAGTCACGGGTAAGAAATGGTATCTTACTTGGATTTTAATTTGCATGTGTCTTAATAAAAGATCAACAAATTTTCATAAATCACTAGCCCATTTTAATATCTTCTTAGTAATTTTTTAACATCTATTGCCTACTCAGCTAAAGGATTTCTAGTATTTTTTCTCCGTTTTTGAAAGTTATTTTTATATTAGGGATATTTACCTTTAATATGTGCTATATGTTGTAAAGATTTTCTCACAATTTTTAATTTCTCTTTTATTCTTGCTTATAGAGTTTTACCATGGAAAAATTGTCCTTTTCTTTTTTAATGTTAGTCAAAATTAATGTTTACTTTTACTGAATCTAAATTTTGCAACATAGTTAGAAATTTTTTCCCTATAATTGGCTTATAGAGGAATTAGATTGTCTTCTAGCATTGTATAGTTTCATGTTTTTACTCATGTATGTTATGAAAAAATAGATCTAATTTTGTGTATTTTAAAATGGCTACCCAGTTGTCCCATCACTATTTATTTTAAAGCTCATCTTTGACTCAGTAATGTGAGATACTACCTTTATCACACACTACAAAAAAAAAAAAAAAATTTTATCACACACTAGCTTCCCATATATTGTTGGATCTATTTCTTGACTTCCTCCTCCATTCCATTGGCCTACCTAGTCATTTGCAAGTGCCACAGTGTTTTCATAGCTTTGTAACATGTTATAATATATGATAAACCTCATTCTCTTTCAGAGCTCTTACTTTTCAGTATTTTTCGTACTACACTTGCGTGTTTATTTTTCTATAGATTTCAAGAATCAACTTTCTAGTTCCATAAAAAAAAAATTGTTGTTATAACAGTATCCCTTTTGAATCACATTAAACTTATAATTTGCTTAGGGAGAACTAACCTATTGATGATTTTGAGATGTGCACACGGAAATAAAAACAGTATATTTCCATTGCCTTTTTCTGTCTATATGTGACATATTTTATATACACACACACATATATGAATATTGAACAAGAAAAATGGAGTTATCGTAACAGCTGATACTTGAAATTCTCTTGAGACAAGAACTGTGTTTTATTTGGAAAGGAATGCTTGGTAATTGCTTTGGATAGAAAGAAGTAGTGGGTGCCAAACTGTCAGAATATCAGAAAGAGGATAAATTGTTCTGCATTACAGACAGAGAAGAATTTTGAGTTTTGGGGAATAATCCAGATTAAAGTAGAGAGAAAGATGGAATTGATAGAGAAGAACTAGCAAGGTTGTAGAGGGATGTGCAATATATAATGTCAACCACCTCTTCTTCAGGCCTGCTCTGGCACTCTAAAAATCCTCAGAAACATCTACCATAGTCACAAGAAGAGGCTGAATTTCATGTCGAGTTGATAGTTGGTAGGGAGAGAGGGTGCACAAAGAGAGGGAGAAATCTAGAGATTCATAATGCTCTACTGATAGAATACCCATGGTGCTTTGTAATAACCTTCAAAAAGGCCTCAGATCTCCAACGGGTAGGGATTTTAATTAGTTTAACCGAGATATTTAGGAACAGAGAGGCCTTCAGGTAACATCTGGATTACAACAGTAAGCAAGAGAGACACAGCTCCATATAAAAGTAAACTTTATACACTATTTTAAAAATGGGCTCCAGGGAGGTATCACCCTATCATCCAGGAAGTGTGATTATCTTAGGGTATTGTGCATGAAAATACGTGGGAATGAGGGGAAATTTGCTCTAAATTAAGGAAGGCCAACTTTGGAATACCATAATTGGCAATAATATAATAATAGCTAATAGTTTTTGGAGATTATATATATATATATATATATATATATATATATATATATTAACCACATTAACCTTTTGGAATAGCTTCTATGACACTAAGGAGCCCTGGTGGCACAAGTGGTCTGCAATTGGTTGCTAACTTAAAGGTGGGTGGTTCAAACCCACCCAGCAGCTCTGCAGAAGAATGGCCTGGAGAACTGCTTCCATAAATATTACAGCCAAGAAAACCATATGAAGCAGTTCTACACTGTAACACGTGGGTTCACCATGAGTCAGAACCTCCTTGATGGCAGTGGATTGGTTTTGTTTTGTCTTCTTGTTTTGTATGACTATAAAACCAGTTGTCATTGAGTCGATTCCAAAATACCCCATGTGTGGCAGAACAGAACTATGCTCCATAGGGTTTTCAACGGTTGATTTTTCAGAAGTAGATTGCCAGGCCTGTCTTCCAAGGTGCCTGTGAGTGGATTCAAGCCTCCAATCATAGGGTTAGCAGCTGAGCGTGTTAACCATTTGAACTGAGCAATGGTGGTTCAGTGGTAGAATTCTCACCTTTCATGCAGGAGAACTGGTTTCAATTCTGTGGCAAAGAATGTCATGCACAACAACCACCCATCTGTCATTGGAGGCTTGCATGTTGTTATAATGCTGAACAGGTGTCAGCGGAGCTTCCGGACTAAGATGGACTAGGGAGAAAGACCTAGATGGAGATCTCTTTCTGAAAATAAACCAATAAAAACACAATGGTCACATCCACAACCGATCACGGGGATGGTGAAGCATTTTGCTCCCCTTTGAATGGGGACACCATGAGTCCAGGGCCAACTCAAAGGCAGCTATCAACAACTATGACTATTAATTTTATAGATGAGGAAATTGATATTCAGAGAGACAAAGTAACTTGCCTAAAGTCACACAGCTAGTGAATAGCAGAATTGAGATTTAGAATAATGAAGCTTGATTCCAGAGTGTAAGCAACTAATCACTATGCTGGGCTATTTCAGTCTCTAAGTACTAAGTACTTCTGGCTAAATCGAGGAGCCCAAATTTTAGGACAGAATGCATAATAAGCAGAGATGACATTTGGAGAAGGACTATGCAGACAAAAAAAGGGTCAATGGTGAACTGAAAAAGACATTCAGTACTTCCTTCTTTTGCTGCCAAAAAAAAAAAAGCTTATCAGCCAAGAAATAAATCGAATTTGTAAGTGTCCGTTGTGTAGGAGCCCTTTGAATAGTGTCTCTATCCTAGAATCATCTGATCCACCAGCAGAAGGTCATCAGTTCCTGTCTTTTCTCTTGTCTAGAATGGTCTCATATCTTTCTTTAGAAGAACTGAAGAAAATTCATAAAAATGAAAGATAAAACCAATCTTTGCAACCCATTTATAATTCATAGTCTGGTTAGGAGAAAGATACCAAACAATATTTTATTCTTTTTTTCAAATTTTGCCCCCGTTTGCCTTGTTCAGCTCTAAAGGCCCAGCCACAGGATCTTTTAATGTTGTGGTAATTAATCCATTCTGTATAATGTCTCATTTTATTCAATGTATGCTTTTAGTGCATTGCCAAGTTGCAATAAAAGAAAATTAAAATAACCAGGGAGGCATAATTTATAGCATTTTTTTTCTGAAGCAAGCTTTTAAATAAGATTCTGTCGGAGCAGTGTCATCCAAGGCATCCGAAGACTACTCATTGTATTATTAATAAACTGTTTGAGTAAGATGAATTGTGTTAGCACAGACACTGCAAGTTAGATATGCATTGTATAGTGTAAAAAGAATGGTGTCTTGGGGAAGGGTGTGGGACAGCCCTCAGCTGTCACCCCAGGAGCCCATGGGAGCTGATGGAAGAGAGGTGTTGGGAATGTATCTCAGGAGCTGTGAAGACAGGTCCCCAAATTCAAACAGAAGTTGCTGAAGGGAAGAGGCCTCAGGGGAGTAGAACCAGGTGTCTTCAGCCTCCACTTCCCTCCTACTCCTCAGAAGCTGTCGTGGTCACAAAATTCCTGCAGTGATGAATTAGTTCTCTGTCCCTACAGCAATCCTTATGCCTTTAGGTTTCCACATAACATCATGGTTTCATTTACGGTTATGTCTCAATACCTGATATGTGCAAAATCTTGTTTCCCCATGTTGAGGGGAACAACACAGAGAACATAAGAATGAGGTGACATGTGGATAGGAAACAAAATAACAGGGACAAAGAGAATACATTTTCTTTTGAGATTTGCACAGCCCAGGAGAGGCAGGAAAAAAGACTTGAATGGCCACTAACTGTGGAAAAAGAGGCACCAACACCTCAGAGAAGAGATGGTAGGAACGGACAGGGTGGAAGCTGATGGGCTTAATGTAGCTGAAATACGGAGTGTCACTGTAAGTTGGTGTTGACTTTCAGTTTTGTAGAGAGGAGTGCGTAACTCTGAAGTCATCTCAATCAAACATTTTGGTTTTTTTGTTTAAATTTTTACTTTTTGACATGTAATATAATTGAAATGGAGTACACATGACATAAGCGTACACCTCAGTGAATAAAAAAAAAAAAGTGAATATTCAACACTAAATCCATCCAGATCAAGATACAGAGCATTAATAGTACCCAGCAGCCCACTCATGCTGCCTGCCTGTCACTCTCCACCAGTGGTCACCACTTGCCTGCCTTCTAACAGTTGAGCTAAGTACTGCCTGCTTCATAATTTATATCAGTGGAATCATGGAATATGTTTTCTCTCATGTCTGGCTTTTTTCACCCAACATTATATTTCTAAGATACAATTCATCCCTATTGTTTTATCATTTACAGATCTTTTCTTCTGTTGCAGCATGGTCTTCCATCATGTGCATAAAACACAGCATTTTTATCTATTCTACTTTTGATTATAATTTATAGTTTCCCGTTTTCCCTATTACAAATAGTTCTACTATAAGCCTTCTGGTTCATGTATTTTGTAAACTTTTGCATACATTTATCTATATACCTGAGTGTTATTATTGGTGCAGAGGGCATAGATATGTCTGGTTTTAGTAGACACTGCTAGTATTCAGAGTTGTACCACTTTACCCTCCTACCATTCATGTATAAAAATTTTGATTGAATATTCTAACAAAAGCTTGGTATTTCCCATCTTTTACGTTTTAGCACTTCTAATGATTTTGTAGTGGCACGGTATTATACTTTTAATTTGTATTTCTTTGATGATGAATGAACTTGAGCACTTTTTCATAGTTTTATTGGTCATTTGGATATCTTATTTTTGTGAAGTGTCTAATCATCTCTATGGCTCAATTTTCTACTGAACTATCTCTATTTTTCTTACTGAGTTTTAGGAGTTAATGAGGAACATGATTATTCTGTCCAATATACCACAAATATCTTCTTAGTCCCTGCAGGCTGCAGTTTTCTGTCTTTTAATGGGGTCTTTTAATTAACTGAAGTTCTTAATTTAATATAGCACAATTTATTACATCCTTCTTTTTGAGTTAGAGCTTTGTTTGTTCTGTCTAAGAAATCGTAGCCCCCAAGGTCGTAAAGATTTTCTCCTGTACTTTCCTTTAAAGCTTTTATTTTTCCTTCCTTGTTTGGATCCACAATCAACCTGGCAATTATTTTTGTTTATGATATGAGGTAGCAATCCAGATTCATTTTTTCTAATATGGATATCTATTTCACACAGCCCCATCATTAAAAAGACCAGCCTTTACCATTAAGGTAGATTTTGTCATAAATCAGTTTAGCAAGTAAGTGTGGGTCAATTTCCAAAATCCTTAGTCTTTTTTTATTTTTTATTGTATCTATATCCTTATGTCAAGATCATGCTTTATTATTTTCTATAGTTTTCAAAGTCTTGATATTTGTGTAAGTTCATCAGTTTTGTTTTTCCCAAAGATTGTCTTAGCTATACTTAGAGCTTGCCATTTGCATATAAATTTTAAAAAGAGCTGATATATTCTGAAAAAATTACTAGAATTTTGATTGAGATTGTATTGGATTTATGTATAAATTTTAGAAGAGTGGATGTCTTTCTAGTATTAGTCTTCCAATCTATGAATATTACATATATCTCATTTTATTTAAAACAAAATCAAACCCGCTGCTGTCGAGTCAATCCCAGCTCATCACAACCCTATACGACAGAGTAGAATTGCCCTACAGAGTTTTCAAGGAGCACCTGATGGATTTGAATGGCCAGTCTTTTGGTTAGCAGCCGTAGTAGTTCTTAACCACTGCGCCACCAGGGTTTCCGTCATTTTATATAGGTCTTCTTTAACTTATCTCAGTAATGTTTTCTATTTTAAAGGTACAGATCTTGTATACTTTTTAATAGAGTTATTCCCAGGTGATTTAATTTTTAATACTAAAATTAAGACTGGACACAAGCAATATGTCCTTCAATAGGTGAATGAACAAACTATGGTATTTCTATCCAATGAAATATTGTTTAGCGATTAAAAAAATAAAAATCCATGAGCTGTCAACCATAAAAGATATGGACGAATCTCAAGTGCATATTGCTAGGTGGAAGAATTTAGAAAATGCTACGTATTGTATGGCATCCTGAATAAGGCAAATCTTCAGCAATGATAAAAACATCAATGGTAACCAGGGGTTTGGGGAGGCCAGGGGAAAGGGTTACATAGGAGAAGCACAGGGGAATTTTTTTTGATGGCAAAACTATTTTTTATGATTCAGTAATGGTGGATATGACACTGCTCATTTGTTACATCCACAGAACTTTGCAACACAAGGAGTGAACCTGAATATACACGTATTTTAAAAAATGGTGTAGGTGGTCAGGGAGCCCAAGATGAAATGAAGAATGAGATAAACAATATAACTATGTATTACAAATGTATAAAATAAACTACTGAAGAGGTGGTGTAAAAGGTGTTGATCTAAGTTTGAAATAAGGGCTGTCTATAACTCCCACATGTCTGTCAGTTGGTCATACTGTGGGGACTTGCATGCTGGTGTGATGCTGGAAGCTATGCCACCAGTATTCAGATACCAGCAGAGTCACGTGTCTGTCAGTTGGTCATACTGTGGGGGCTTGCATGTTGGTATGATGCTGGAAGCTATGCCACCAGTATTCAGATACCAGCAGAGTCACCCATGGAGGACAGGTTTCAGCGGAGCTTCCAGACTAAGCCAGCCTAGGAAGAAGGATCCAGCAGTCTGCTTCTGAAAAGCATTAGCCGGTGAAAACCTTATGAATAGCAGCGGAACTTTGTCTGATATAGTGCCAGAAGGTGAGCCCCCCTGGTTTGAAGACACTCAAAAGATGACTGGGGAAGAGCTGCCTCCTCAAAGTAGAATCAACCTTAATGATGTGGATGGAGTAAAGCTTTTGAGACCTTCATTCGCTGCTGTGGCATGACTCAAAATGAGAAGAAACAGCTGAAAACATCCATTAATAATTGGAACCTAGAATGTACGAAGTATGAATCTAGGAAAACTGGAACTCATCAAAAATGAAACGCAACACATAAACATTGATATCCTAGGTATTAGTGAGCTGAAATGGACTGGTATTGGCCATTTTGAATCGGACAATCATATAGTCTACTATGCTGGGAATGGCAACTCAAAGAGGTATGGTGTTGCATTCATCAACAAAAAGAATGTTTCAAGATGTATCCTGAAGTACAACGCTGTCAGTGATAGGATAATATCCATATGCTTACAAGGAAGACCAGTTAATACAACTATTATTCAAATTTACTCACCAACCACTAGGGCCAAAGATGAAGAAATAGAAGATTTTTATCAACTGTGGCAGTCTGAAATTGATCAAACACGCAATCAAGATGCATTGATAATTACTGGCGATTGGAATGCAAAGTTGGAAACAAAGAAGAAGGATCAGTAGTTGGAAAATATGGCCTTGGTGATAGAAACAATGCCAGAGATCGAATGATAGAATTTTGCAAGACCAACGACTTCTTCATTGAAAATACCTTCTTTCACCACCATAAACAGCAACTATACACATGGACCTCGCCAGATGGCACACACAGAAATCAAATTGACTACATCTGTGGAAAGAGACAATGGAAAACCTCAATATCATGAGTCAGAACAAGGCCAGGGAACGACTGTGGAACAGACCATCAATTGCTCATATGCAAGTTGAAGCTAAAACTGAAGAAAATCAGAGCAAGTCCACGAGAGCCAAAATATGACCTTGAATATATCCACCTGAATTTAGAGACCATCTGAAGAATAGATTTGATGCATTGAACACTAGTGACCAAAGACCAGATGAGTTGTAGAATCACATCAAGGACATCATCCATGAAGAAAGCAAGAGGTCATTGAGAAGACAGGAAAGAAGGAGAAGACCAAGATGGATGCCAGAGGAGACTCTGAAACTTGCTCTCGAACATCTAGGAGCTAAAGCAAAAGGAAGAATTGATGAAGTAAAAGAACTGAACAGAAGATTTCAAAGCGTGTCTCGAGAAGACAACATAAAGTATTATAATGACATATGCAAAGAGCTGGAGATGGACAACCAAAAGGGAAGAACACGCTCGACGTTTCTCAAGCTGAAAGAACTGAAGAAAAAATTCAAGTCTTGAGTTGCAACAGTGAAGGACTCTACGGGGAAAATATTAATTGTAAATTGTCAGAAATGAAATGGAACGCATAAACATCGATATCCTAGGCATTAGTGAACTGAAATGGACTGGTATTGGTCATTTTGAAATGGAAAATCATATGGTCTACTATGCTGGGAATGAAAACTTGAAGAGGGATGGCATTGCATTCATCATCAAAAAGAACATTTCAAGAACTATCCTTAAGTACAACGCTGTCAGTGATAGGATATTATCCATACGCCTACAAGGAAGACCGGTTAATACAACTATTATACAAATTTATGCACCAAACACTAAGGTCAAAGATGAAGAAATTGAAAATTTTTGCCAACTTCTGCAGTCTGAAATTGATCAAACATGCAATGAGGATGCACTAATAATTACTGGTGATAGGAATGCAAAAGTTGGAAACAAAGAAGAAGGATTGGTAGTTGGAAAATATGGCCTTGGTGATAGAAACAATGCCAGAGATTGCATAATTGAGTTTTGCGAGACCAATGACTTCATTGCAAATACCTTTTTCACCAGCATAAAGTGTGACTATATGCATGGATCTCACCAGATAGAATACACAGGAATCAAATCGACTACATCTGTGGAAAGAGACAATGGAAAAGCTCAATATCAGTCAGAACAAGGCCAGGGGCTGGCTGCAGAACAGACCATCAATTACTCATATGCAATTTCAAGTTGAAACTGAAGAAAATTCAAACAAGTCCGTGAAAGCCAAAGTACAACCACGAGTATATTCCACCTGAATTTAGAGACCATCTCAAGAATAGATTTGATGCATTGAATGCTAACAACCAAAGACCAGACAAGTTGTGTAATAACATCAAGGACATCATACATGATGAAAGCAAGAAGTCATTAAAAAGACAGGAGAAAAAGGAAAGACCTAAATGGATGTCAGAAGAGACTCTGAAACTTGCTCTTGAACACTGAGTAGCTAAAGCAAAAGGATAAAATGATGAAGCAAAAGAGCTGAACAGAACATTTCAAAGGGTGACTCAAGAAGACAAAGTAAAGTGTATGATGACATGTGCAAAGACCTGGAGATAAAAAATCAAAAGGGAAGAACACGCTCAGCATTTCTCAAGCTGAAAGAACTTAAGAAAAAACTCAAGCCTTGAGTTGCAATAGCGAACGATTCCATGAGGAAAATATTAAACGATGCAGGAAGCATCAAAAGCAGATGGAAGGAATACACGGAGTTAGTATACCAAAAAGAATTGGTCGACATTCAACCATTTCAGAAGGTAACATAGGATCAGGAACCAATGGTACTGAAGGAAGAAGTCCAATCTGCCCTGAAGGCATTGGCGAAAAACAAGGCTCCAGGAATTCACAGAGTATCAATTGAGATGTTTCAACAAACAGACGCAGCGCTGGAAGTGCTCACTCATCTATGCCAAGAAATTTGGAAGATAGCTACATGGCCAACCGACTGGAAGAGATCCATATTTATGCCTCTTCCAAAGAAAGGTGATTCAATCTAATGTGGAAATTATTGAACAATATCGTCAATATTACACGCAAGCACAATTTTGCTGAAGATCATTCAAAAGTAGCTGCAACAGTATATCAACAGGGAACTGCCAGAAATTCAAGACAGATTTAGAAGAGGACGTGAAACTAGGGATATCATTGCTGATGTCAGATGGATCCTGGCTGAAAGCAGAGAATATCAGATAGATGTTTACTTGTGTTTTATTGGCTATGCTAAGGCATTCAACAAATTGTGGATAACATTGCAGAGGACGGGAATTCTGGAAGACTTAATTGTGCTCATGAGAAATCTGTACATAGATGAAGAGGCAGTTGTTCAAACAGAACAAGGGGATACTGATTGGTTTAAAGTTAGGAAAGGTGTGCCCCAAGGTTGTACCCTTTCACCGTACCTATTCAATCAGTGTGTTGAGCAAATAATTTGAGAACCCCGTTCTTCTTCAAAATTGGAGACAGACTCATTAACAACCTACGTTATGCAGATGACACTACCTTTCTTACTGAAAGTGAAGAGGACTTGAAGCACTTACTAATGAAGATCAAAGACTACAGCCTTCAGTACGGATTGCACCTCAACATAAAGAAAACAAAAATCCTCACAACTGGAGCAATAAGCAACATCAAGATAAATGGGCAAAAGATTGAAGTTGTCAAAGATTTCATTTTACTTGGATCCATAATCAACACTCAAGGAAGCAGTGTCAAGGGATCAAAAGACACATTGCATTGGGCAAATCTGTTGCAAAGGACCTCTTTAAAGTGTTGAAAGGCGAAGAATTCACCTTGAGGATTAAGATGTGCCTGACCAAAGCCATGGTGTTTTCAAATCGCCTCTTATGCATGTGAAAGCTGGTCAATGAATAAGAAGACTGAAGAAGAATTGACGCCTTTGAATTGTGGTGTTGACAAAGAATATTGAACATACCATGGTCTGCCAAAAGAACAAACAAATCTGTCTTGGAAGAGATACAACCAGAATGCTCTGTGGAGGCAAGGAGGGGATGGCAAGACTACGTCTCTCATAATTTGGACATGCTGTCTGGAGGGATCAGTCCCTGGAGAAGGACATCATGCTTGGTAAAGTACAGGGTCAGTGAAAAAGAGGAAGACCCTCAATGAGATGGATTGACACAGTGGCTGTAACAATGGGCTGAAACACAGCAACAATTGTGAGGATGGCACAAAACTGGGCAGTTCTGTTGTGCATAGGGTCACTGTGAGTCAGAATGGATTGGACAGCACCTAATAACAACCACAACCTGGCTTTATTGTTGAATTCTTTCAAATATTTAGAGAATGAAATATTCTAGTCTTATACATACTTTTAGAGGAAAGAAAAAGAGAAAATGCTTTTCTTTTTTTTTTTAGTTTGGTGTTAATACTTGACAAGATCATCAGAATAAAAGAAAATCACAGGGTTATATTCTACATGAACATAAATTCAAAAATGCTAACTTATTAACAAATTAATATGTTTAAATATGAATTAAATACAAAGAAATAAGAACATTTGTTTATCAAATTACTAAGTGAAAAGGCCAGTAGTGGACTTAGAGAATATATATGACAACAGAATATATCTTACAACAACCTGTATATAGAATATGCAAATTCCAAATATCAGTAAGAAAAAAACAAGCAACCCAAATATAACATAAGAAAATTTTAAACAGGCTGTTCACAAAAGAGAATAACAAAAAGTCTAGTAAGTTTATCTAAAGTCACTCAACATTATTACTAGTCATGGAAATGCAAAATCTAGCATAAGATGATACCACTGCAAACCCATTAGGTGAATAAAATAAAAAGACATATAATAACAATTCTGTCAGGAATTGGAGCAACTGAAACCTGCATACATTGCTGGTGGGAATATAAATAGTTCAACCACTTGGGAAAGCTTTTTGGGAGTATTTACTAAAGCTAAATATATGCCTATACCATAGCCCAGCATTTTCACTCCTAGGAATGTACCCAAGAAAAATGTGTACATAAATCCAGCATAATATGTTTGTAAATTCACTCATAATGGCCCAAAACTAGAAATATTACAAATGTCCATCAACAGCACAGTGAATACATTTTTGTGTATTCATAAAAAGAACAAATTACTGATACACACAACAACATAGATGAAGCTCACAAACTTTGTATTCAGCAAAAGAATTCAGACACAAAAATAGTACATGACATATAATTCTGTTTATAGAATACTCGAGAACAGGTTAAAATAACCTATGGTGTTAGAAGTTTTAATGCAAGATTACCTTTATGAGGTATTGACTTAAAGTGGATTTTCTGGGCGTTTGGAAATATTCTATTTCTTGATTTTGTTGATGTTTACACAGTTGTGTACGTAAGAAAGTTTTATTGAGCTGAACATATAAGTTTACTATGCATGTTATACTTAAATAAATTAATAAAAATTAGGAATGGATTAATGGGTAATTGATTGATCGATTAAGCAGCATCTGCTATATTACCTTATCTTGTATATGTTGAGCACCTGACTGTGGGAAGTGAAGGGAATACATGATTGGAGCTGTCCATCATGTGTTGAATATCATGACATACATCTTCCTGTCAAGCAAATGCAGCAGGTGCTACAATGAAATCCACTTGCTCTACTATATACCGCACCTTTTAGACAACTACCAACCAATAAAATATTGAAATGACCTCTTAAAAACATATCTAAGTCACTAGTTGTGGATGACCCTCTAAGATTACTTTGAAACGATGGCCATTGTATGGGGTAATTTTCCTAATAGGTAAAACTGTGAGTTCAAGAATCAGGAGGTGGAATTAGGAATGGATCCACCCACCATTACTCCTAGCAACGTATTTGAGAAGTTTGTTCTCTGGTATATTAAAAGTCCTGTTTTCTAAGGTGACAATGCCTCTGCTAAGGGGTACCATAAAAGTTCTATTAAACCTAGGAATATAGATGCTATTGGTTGTTTGGTCTCTTCCTGCAGTTATCTAAGCAAAGAACCAAAAACCAAACCCGTTGCTGTCAAGTTGATTCCAACTCATAGAGACCCTATAGTACAGAGTAGAACTGCCCCATAGAGTTTCTAAGGAGCATCTGGTGGATTCGAACTGTCGACCCTTGGGTTAGCAGCCATAGCTCTCAACCACTATGCCACCAGGCAAAAAAAGGAGTTACTATTCTGGTAGTGGTAATTGATTCCGATTATCATTATGAGATCTAGTTGCTGCTACATAATGGGGAAGGAATAGTTATTTCAGTACTTCGGGGTATTCAGTGGTATACATTTGGTAGTTCCATCCCCAGTAATAACCATGAATGAGCATTTGTAACAACCTCAGCTTGAAAGGGACATAGGAGATAAACTTCTTAGGGATAAAGGTCTGGTTCATGGCACAGGATAATCAATGTAGACTAGCTAAAGTACTGGACAAATTTGAAGTGAATTTTAAAATGGTGGTAGAGGAGGGAAATCTTGAATAGCATTGGAAGGTTCAGCAGCAGCTGCAGCAGCAGAAACTATAACCTCTCTCTGGCTTTTGCTTTCACTCTCATACTCTATCTCTCAAATGTGATAGGACATATGTTGAACTATCGTATAATTTAACATGGTGCTGAATGGGGATGCACGGTACAGGAGACAGGCTGTAGTAGATACTGTTATGTTCAGCATGTATGCTCTCTGACCACACTGTCTTCCAACTAAGATCATATGTATCTCTTTGCCTGAGGGCATTCACTGGTTACTTGTCCAGTAGGCTGGAAATTCCAGAGAATTAATACCCCCTGGGAGGAACCTTCAAAAAATGACTGATGGGTGGTAATAAACAAATGCCCATGCTTCCTCATTCTTTGGATAGAATAACTGAGACACAATATTACATGCATTCAAGAGTTTTCCAGAAGGATTAAGCCTTGGATATACAATGGTACCTTGATTGACAATGCACCCTCCACTGACTGCCTCCCGTTTTCTATTTCCTCCCCACACTGCCCTATCAGTACATCTTAGAATAACTCCCAAATTCCTCTGTCAAAGTTGGCTTCTAAAGGAACACTAAATAGAGTGCTTATAGGCAACATTTCTCAATATATTTTTGAGAATCTAAGAAAGACATTGAGTTTAGGAGACAGAAGCTAAAAGCCCAACAACTATACCCCCTTGTTACTGAGTGACCTTGGAAAAGTCACTGCAGTAAACCTCTCTGGACCTCATTTTCCTCCACTATAATATAAACTCAGTGATGTTACACTGGCATTCTGTAATTAAATTCTTTCCATTATTCTACAAAGGACTAAGATTTTATGCTTCTTCCCTCTTCCCTCTGTTCTTCAGGCATGGCCTCTGCACCACATCATTTTCAAACGTATTATACAAATTATATTTTTGTCTAGTTACTATGGTGATCAGTGAAACTCAGATCCTTACAGAGAAGTGCTGAATTTTGTTCTCAAAAATAATAATACTTATTGTTCCCGCTGAATCTTGTGGGAAAATGGAGAAACCTGAGAGCTGGTGTCTGCTGAGAATCTGAACACCTGCTGAGATCCTCTGTGGTAGGGGAAGTGAAGGCACAGGAGAAAGAGTCCAAGATAGCAGCGTAGCTTCTGTGCTGGGAAATAATGTTGTACGTAAGGATGAGTGCTTCCCTGTGACTCTGGGGGAAATCCCCTCCTGGCCTAATTTCATCAATGCATTGATTAAGTGGGTGGTGGATTTTGGCTTCTGGAAGATAAAGACATTTGAACATGCAGTGAGATGCCTGTCTAGCTGGTTATTTCATAGCCATACTTTTGTCTCTTTTAGTGCCAAATGATAGACACATATGATCTCATCCCTCCCAATCTCTTCAACCTCAGGCTGCAATGCTTCCTCTAACACTGCCTAGTGGAACCCCTTACACTTCCTTAAAGGAAGGGCTTTATTCTTCTGAGGTCACAGAATGGCAGCCCTTGGGCCAAGTGAGTTTAGTAATTAGGGTAACCTCCTGTCCCAGTTTGCCTAGGATGCAGGACTCTCAGTTTTGAAACTTGGACAGTCCCAGGCAAACCAGGATGAACTGGTGAATTTAGAACATTTTGTTTGAACAACACAGTACTTAAAAATTTTTTTTTAAATCAATACCCCCCGTATAAAAATCAAGAAATTTTGGAATTGCAACCAATGTCACAGAACAATATGTATATAAATTTTTGAATGAGAAATTAATTTGAGCTGTAAACTTTCACCTAAACACGAAAAAAAAAAATTTTTTTTAAGTATTTGAGACATTTGGTCATTTTTAGATATCTTTGGTAAAGCTATGAGTAAATTACTGAAAATAGAAGCTAGTTCTTAATACAAAATAAGTAAATGCACTTGGATGTAATAAACATCTCATCTTCTGTAAGGTTTTTCTAGTATTTTCTAACATTTCTTATGTAAAGAATTATAGCAGATGAATATTGCCAGTTCAAGGCTTCCCATTCAACATTACTTTGACCAAGCACTTTAAATTAAAACATTCCTTATTTTAAAAAAAGAAGAAGAAGAAAGAAATTTCACTCAGGTATTCAGAATTTTAGCTTTTCTTGCAAAACCAGAACTGACAGCATCAGGTCTTCAGTGCTCTGTGGCAGTGAATGTTTGAGTAGTTGCTGTTGATCACTTTGTAGATGGGCCTGAGAGGTCCAGTCTGCCATTATTTCCACCTCTCGCTACTGTCTTCTGTAAAGGAAGTCAAAGCATTATCTTCTTTCTTATGCTAGGTTTCTTATCCTTAGCCAGCTTCACCTGTTTGTATTACCTGCCTGGTACCTAGCAGCTTTTGAGATCCAACTCCTGTTTTTTAAATATATATGTGTGTGTATGTGTGTGTTGTTAACTGTTGAGTCGATTTTGACTCTTAGCAACCGTGTGTGATGGACTAGAACTGCCCCAGAGGGTTTTCTAGGCTATAATCTTTGCGGGAGCAGATCACTAGGTCTTTCTTCTTCAGAGCAGCTAGGTGGATTTGAACCACCAACATTTGGTTAACAGCCGAGAGCTTAGGCATTGTGGCATTGAGCTCTGTTTATATACAGTGAAACCTGTGATAGCCAGAACTCCACAGGAGTGCCTTGTTTTTCCAGGTCTCACAAGCTTTCTGCCTTTGACAGGGTGCAGTCTTACCGCTTTTCTGTTGCTGTTTTAATGGAAAATATTTGAGTTCTCCTTCTCTAACAGGCTTCTGCCTTACATAGGTTTCAACTTTTGCAGGTTTTACTCTGTGTGTGCATGTATACACATACACACACCAGAAAAGCTGGTTTCCCAGCTACACTCAGAGAATACATTCTTACCTTTAAAACAGTTTAAACATGCTTTGACACACTCTACAACTTGTGTTGTTTCCTACTTTTTCCTCGCTGTGTTACCATAGAACATTTATCACAGAGCGATTTAGTTATTTCTTTTTTTTCTTCCCTAGTAATATCTTGTGTGTGTGTGTTAAATATATAAGCAACAAAACATTTGCCATTTCAACATTCTCCATACGTACACTTTAGTAGCATTAACTGTGCTCACCATGTTGTGCAGTGAGCTTCTTTCTGCTAAGGATGATGGGAAAATATGGAAATGGAAAATGGCGATAGTTGCACCACAATTATTTCTTAACATTTCTCTTTCCCCAGGATACCATGAGAAAAAGAAACAGAGAGAGTGTTTAGTACACAAAAGGTTCTCAATAAACATTCAATAAATCATCAGTTCACTCTAAATACAGTAAGAACTGAAAAATATGAGGTGAAGTAGGGAGTGAGCGCTCGGACTAAATGTTGGAGAATGCAAACAGTTTACTTAGGAAAGTAAAATCCTCCTGATGGAAATGTAAATAGGAATAGACACTTTGGAGAGCAGTTGGAAGAAGAAAAAAGAAAGTGTGCATTCCTAATGATTGACCGTTTTCATTTCCTGGTATACACCTTAGAGAAACACATTTGCAGTCCGCAAGGCATACCCAGAAATGCTCTTTTTAGTATTTATTGAAATAGTAAAGATTTGTATGCAAACTAAAGGACAAACATGGAGAAATAGCTAAGTAAATCCTGGTGTATCTATATTACATTAAAAGGATAAAGTAAATATAGTCTTTGTAAAGCTCTTGATAACTTAATAGCAATTCAGAAGAGCAAATAAAAAAAAATGATAGTGGAACAAAATATGCGGTATGAAAATACTGCATAGTCACAAATAAAAATAAGACTACATATGTAGGTGTGTTTGTGTATACATAGAAAACAGTCTGGAAAAAGACACCAAACTGGTGACAATGGGTAGTTCTGGAGATGGGAACAAGTTTGCAAATGCCATCACAAGAGACTAGCTAAGTATCTTTTTTTTGATGGGAGAATTAAAACACAGAAAAACTAAAGAACTTACAGACTGGGAAAAAAATTTTTGGCTATTATAAATTAGAGAAAAATCTAATCTCTAAAATCTACAAGCAAATCCAACACGTCTACATCAGAAAGACAAATAATCTAATTAAAAAATGGGCAAAGGAAATGAACAGTCCCTTCACCAAAGAAGACATTCAAGCGGCCAACAGACACATGAGGAAATGCTTGCAATCACTAGCCATTAGAGAAATGCCAAATCAAAACCACGATGAGATATCATCTCACCCAGGCATTACTGGCACGAATCAAAGTAACAGGAAATAACAAATGTTGGGGAGGCTGCAGGGAGATCAATACTCTTATGCACTGCTGGTGGGCATGCAAAATGGTACCCCCATTCTGAAAAATGATATGGCACTTCCTTAGAAAGCTAGAAATAGAAATACTGTATAATGCAGCAACCCCACTCCTAGGAATATATCCTAGAGAAGTGAGAGTGGTCATGCGAATAGACATATACACACCCATGTTCACTGTAGCATTGTTCACAATAGCAAAAAGACGGAAAAAACCTAGATGCCCACCAACAGATGAATGGATAAACAAACTGTGGTACATACACACAGTGGAGTATAAATAAACAATAAAGAAAAACAATGAATCTGTGAAGCACCTCATAAGATGGATGAATCTGGAGGGTTTTATCCTGAGTGAAATAAGTCAATCACAAAAGGACAAATATTGTATGAGACCACTACTGTACTGAAAAGGTTTACACACAAAAAGAAACAATCTTTGATGGTTAAGATGGAGGAGGGTGTGGGAATGGAAAAACACTAAATAGACAATAGATAAGTGGTAACTTTGGTGAAGGGTAAGACAACACGATACTGGGGAAGCCAGCACAACTTGTTCAAGGCAAGCTTCATGGAAGCTTCACAGACACATCCAAACTCTCTGAGGGACCGAATTGCTGGGCTGAGGGCTGTAGGAACCATGGTCTCAGGGAACATCTAGCTCAATTGGCATAACATAGCTTATAAAGAAAATGTTCTACATTCTACTCTGGTGAGTACAGCCTGGGGTCTTAGAAGCCTGTGAGTGGCCATCTAGGATACTCCACTGGTCTCACCCTTTCAGGAGCAAAGAAGAATGAAGAAAACTAAAGATACCAGGAAAAGATTAGTCCAAAGGACTAATGGATCACATCTACCACGGCCTCCACCAGACTGAGTCCAGTACAACTAGATGGTACCCGGCTACCACCACTGACTGCTCTGACAGGGATCACAATAGAGGTTCCCAGACAGAGCTGGAGAAAAACGTAGAACAAAATTCTCACTCAAAAAGAAAGACCAGACTTGCTCACCTGACAGAAACTGGAGAAACTATGAGAGTATGGGCCCCGGACACCCTTTCAGCTCAGCAATGTAGTCACTCCTGAGGTTCATCCTTCAGCCAAAGATTGGACAGGCCCATAAAACAAAAGGAGACTAAAGGTACACACCAGCCCTGGGGCAAGGACTAGAATGGAGGAGGGAACAGGAAAGCTGGTAATAAGGAACCCAAGGTTGAGAAGGGACAGTGTTAACATGTCACGGGGTTGTTAACCAATGTCATAAAACAGTACGTGTACTAACTCTTCAATGAGAAAATTGTTTGTTTAGTAAACCTTCAGCTAAAGTACAATAAAAAAAAAAGAATACAAAAAAACCAAATATATAAAAATTTAAAAGGAGAAAAAAATAAGCAATTTCTATCACTGATAATTAACTGCTATTGCTGTTGTTATTAGGTGCCATGGAGTCAATTCTAACTCATAGCTATCTTGTGTACAACAGAACAAAACACTGCCCGGTCCTGCACCATCCTCATAGTCATTGTTATGCTTAAGCCCATTGCTGCAGCCACTGTGTCAAACGATCTCGTTTAGGGTTTTCCTCTTTTTCACTAACACTCTAACACTCAAGCATGATGCCCTTCTCCAGGGACTTATCCTTTCTGATAGCATGTCCAAAGTGTGTGAGACATAGTCTTGCCATCCTTGCTTCTAAGGAGCATTCTGGTTGTACTTCCTCCAAGATAGATTTGTTCATTCTTTTGTCCATCTGTGGCATATTCAATATTTCTTCTCCAACACCACAATTCAAAGGCATCAATTCTTCTTTGGTCTTCTTTACTCATCATCCAGCTTTCACATGCATAGGAGGTGATTGAAAACACCATAGCTTGGGTCAAGCCCACCTTAGTCTTCAAGGTGACATCTTTGCTTTTCAACACTTTAAAAAGGTCTTTCGCAGCAGATTTGCCCAATGCAAATCTTTTAATTTCCTGACGCTGCTTCCATGGGTGTTGATTGTGGATCCAAGTGAAATGAAATCCTTGAAAACTTCAATCTTTTCTCATTTATCATGATGTTGTTTATCCGTCCAGTTGTGAGCATTTGTGTTTTCTTTATGTTGGGGTGTAATCCATACTGAAGGCTGTGGTCTTTGATCTTCATCAGTGTTTCAAGTCCTCTACTTTCAGCAAGCAAGGTTGTGTCATCTGCATACTGCTGGTTGTTAATGAGTCTTCCACCAGTCTTGATGCCTCATTCTTCATATAATCCAGTTTCTCGGATTATTTGTTCAGCATACAGATTGAATCGGTATGGTGAAAGGATTCAACCTTGACACATACCTTTCCTGACTTTAAACCATGTGGTATCCCTTTGTTCTGTTTCAACAACTGCCTCTTGATCTACGTACAGGTTCCTCATGAGCACAATTAAGCGTTCTGGAATTCTCATTCTTCATTGTGTTGTCCGTAATTTTTATGATCCACACAGTCAAATGCCTTTGCATAGTCAATAAAACACAGATAAGCATCCTTCTGGTATTCTCTGCTTTCAGCCAAGATCCATCTGACATCAGCAGTGATATCTTTGGTTCCACGTACTCTTCTAAATCCGGGTTGAATTTCTGGCAGTTCCCTGTCAATATACTGCTGCAGCCGTTTTTGAATGATCTTTAGCAAAATTTTACTTGGGTGTCATATTAATGATATTGTTCAATAATTTCCACATTCAGTTGAATCACCTTTCTATGGAATAGGCATAAATATGGATCTCTTCCAGGCAGTTGGCCAGGTAGCTATCTTCCAAATTTCTTGGCATAGATGAGTGAGCACTTCCAGCGCTGCATCTGTTTTATTGAAACATCTCAGTTGATATTCTGTCAATTCCTGGAGGCTTGTCTTTCACCAGTGCCTTCAGTGCAGCTTGGACTTCTTCCTTCTGTACCATTGTTTCCTGATTCTGTGCTACTTCCTGAAATGGTTGAATGTCAACTAATTCCTTTTGGTATATTGACTGTGTATTCCTTCCATGCTTCGTATGTGATTTAATATTTTCCCCATAGAACCCTTCAATATTGCAACTTGAGGCTTGAGATTTTTCTTCAGTTCATTCAGGTTGAGAAATGCCAATCGTGTGCTTCTTCCCTTTTGGTTTCCTATCTCCTGGTCTTTGCACATGTCATAATACTTTGCTTTGTCTTCTCAAGCCACGCTTTGAAATGTTCTGTTCAGCTCTTTGACTCCATCATTTTTTTCCTTTCTCTTTAGCTACTGGACATCCAAAAGCAAGTTACAGAGTCTCTTCTGACATCCATTTTGGTCTTTCCTTTCTCTCTTCTCTTTTTAATGACCTCTTGCTTTCATCATGTATGATGTCCTTGATGTCATTCCACAACTTGTCTTCAGTCATTACTGTTCAACATGTCAAATCTATTCTTGAGATGGTCTCTAAATTTCAGTGGGATATACTCAAGGTCGTACTTTGGCTCTCATGGACTTGTTCTAAGTTTCTTCAGTTTCAAATTGAACTTGCATATAAGTTACTGATGGTGTGTTCCATAGTCACCCTGGCCCTGTTCTGACTGATGAGATTGAGCTTTTCCATTGTCTCTTTCCACAGATGTCGTCAGTTTGATTCCTGTGTATTCCCTCTAGTGAGGCTCACGTATGTAGTTGCCATTTGTGTCAGTGGAAAAAGATATTTGCAATGAAGAAGTCAGTAGTGTTGCAAAACCATATCATGTGATCTCTGGCGTCATTTCTCTCACCAAGGCCATACTTTCCAACGACCTATCCTTCTTCTTTGTTTCCAACTTGTGCATTCCTATCACTAGTAATTATCAATGCATCCTAATAGCATATTTGATCAATTTCAGACTGCAGAAGGTGGTAAAAATCTTCAGTTTCTTCATCTTTGGCCTGAGTGGTTGGTGCATAAATTTGAATAGTAGTCATATTAACTCGTCTTCCTTGTGGGTGTATGGTTATTATCTTATCACTGACAGCACTGTACTTCAGGATAGATCTTGAAATATTCTTTTTGATGATGAATGCAATGCCATTCCTCTTCAAGTTGTCATTCCCAGCATAGTAGACCGTAAAATTTTCAGATTCAAAATGGCCAATACCAGTCCATTTTAGTTCACTAATTTTTTTTTTTAATGCCTAGGATATTGATGTTTATGCATTCCATTTCATTTTTGATGACTTCCAATTTTCCCAGTTTCATATCTTGTACCCTCCAAGTTCTGATTATTAATGGATGTTTATAGCTCTTCTCATTTTGAGTCACACCAATAAGCAAATGAAGGTCCCGAAAAGGTGACTCCATCAACTTCATTAAGGTTGACTCTCAGGAGGCAACTCTTCCCCAGTCTTATTTTTAGTGCCTTGCAACTTGAGGGGTTCATCTTCCGGCATTATATCAGACAATGTTCCGCTGCTATTCATAAGATTCTCACTGGCTAATTCTTTTCAGAAGTAGACCACCGGGTGCTTCTTCCCCATCTGTCTTGGTCTGGAAGCTCTGCTGAAATCTGTCCACCATGGGCTACCCTGCTGATATTTGAATACGGGGGCATAGCTTCCAGCATCACAGCAACACTCAGTCCCTACAGTAAGACAAACTGACAGACACGTGGGGGTAAATGCTATTAGCTATTGCTTTTTGCTTTGACTTTATTACTTGTAAAAATGATGCATGTTTATTGAAAAGATTTCCAACAATGTGCCATAGTACACATAAGTAAAATTATCAGCCCATATTGTACTATCCAGTAAATAACTGTCTCTTATATTGTTGTTGCTCTGGTTAGGTGGCGTGAGTCGGCCCCAGACTCATGGACCCTTGAACAGTGGAAGAAAATGCTGCCCAGTCCTGCACCAGCCCCATGATCAGTTGCAAATCAGATTGTTGTTATCCACAGGGTTTTCATAATCCAAGAAAGTGTTTATAAGAGTATAAACAAAGAGAGGAGTAGATAGTTATACAGGGATTCTTTTTTAAGTATTATGTCATACTATAGATAGATGCTATTTTTTAATAAAAATGTTAAGTTAAATTTTATTAGAATTAACAGAAGGAAATAAAGTATAGGCATTGCTGACTCTACAATATCTCCTCTGTTACCACACAGATAATGTTTCCTATATGATAGCTTAAAAGTTAAGGAAAAATTACAGAAAAAAAATTACTGTGAGGATAAAGACGTGTTTCTTTAACATTACTTTTCAGTTTTATGTTATATCATTTCACTAGTGTTATGAAGAATGAGGGCAATAGACTTCTCACACTTCCTCCTTCTCCTTTTCCCCTTACCACCTGACTTTTTTTTTAAGTTACACTGTAATTTACACTGACAACTTTCTTTTAGCACCCTGTTCTGTAAGCATGGTGTGATCTAATTTTATATATAAATTGATTAGCTGTTCACTATCAGTCTCTTTTTCACAGCTGATCCATTCCTGGGGAATTTAAAAAAATATCATAAACCACAGGACTTGATAGTTAGATTTTTTTTTTTTTAATTTTTCTTCAATAACAGGATGACTTCTTTTTTTCTTTTTTTTTTTAAGGAAGGATTCATAGGTGCTTTGTTGAGTTCATCCAGAGATGCGTCTGAGCAAAGGCCTGGTAATTTACTTTCAAAGAAAGCAGCCAGTGGAAACCCTGTGGTTCTATTCTGACATATGAGGTGGCCATGAGTTGGAATCAACTTGATGGCAACTGACTTTTAGTTGTATTTTGCTTAATTTGCTGAGTTATTTCATATTTGAGACTGTCTTCCTGTTACTTTTATACTTGAATATTTTGAATGGTTATAATATTCTTGGATCATACTATCTTGTCTTCAGAACATAGTGGATACTTCTATTTTATTTTCTTTCTCAAATGTTACTATAGAAATCTGACGTCAATCTAATTTTTTTTTTTTACCTTGTAGATGATTTTTTGTTTGTTTGAGTCCTGAAATTGTCTTTCTTTATCCTTGATGCATAGTAGCTTGAATGTTTTGTATCACATTAGCCCAGAATTTTTAATAATCTTTCAATATTTGGATGAAGTTTTTTTTTTTAATCCAGGATATTTTTGCATTGTATATTGTATTTGAATGAATTTGCCATTTTATATTTACTTCAAAGACCCCAGTTATCCTTATTTTGGAATGTATTTATCAATCTTTTTTTATCTGCTTTCATTGTAATCAGCTTAAATCTTTCTTTGCTATTAGTAATTCAATTCAAAATGTCGATTTTGCTCCTTGTTATTTTCATTTATTTATTATTTTTGATATTGTTCTCAATTTGTTACATTATATCTGCAGTATTCCCTTCTATCTCTACCTGTTATTCTTTTCTCTTGTCTTTCAGTTTTTGTTTTATTGAATTCAAATTATCTTTATGTAGTAACATGGAGTGAAGAAGCTGTGAGGAATTTCTCTCTTTTCCTTGACATATATTTTTCTTCTAAGTTTGATTCTTTTGTGTTTGTTTCTTTTTTTCTTCTTATCATTTAGGTTATCTTGATGGTGGGGCACTTGGAATTTATATCAATCTCTCATTTCGGTGAGTCACCCTCAAGTCTGAACCCTTGCAAAGTCAGCCTGTCTGTTCCCTTTTACGTCAGCTTGCAATTCTAGTAAGTTAAAAATAAAAATAGATAAGACTTTTAAATATTCATTGTGCAGTCTCCCAGTTGAGCGTATTAGTGAGAATTCTCAGAATTGTGTTGATTCACAAAGACTGTTTGGGGTGCTGGGGATCCAGGGAGAAGCAAATTTACCGTGACTCCGCTTCACTCCGAAGTCTTCTGTTTCTTTCGTATACACCTGTTTTTGAAGAGTATCAAAATAATTTCTCAATCCTGGATACATATTAAAACTCATTTGAGGTTTTTTTTGATGTGGTTTGTTTTGTTTTGTTTATAATACCAATACCCACGTTCTATCCCCAGGAAAATATGACTTAATAGATCTGGGCTGGGATCTAGACATCCTTATTTTTTTTTTTTTTTTGAAGTTACGCTGGAAATTCTGATACGTAGGCAAGTTTGAGAACCATTGCATTAGTCTACGGCTCTCTCCTTGTTTGATTGCTCTTAATAATTACTTTGTTGGTGGTTGGATTAAATTTTTCTCAGTTAATGAAGGACGAGAGTCTGAGACACAGTATCAGTTAACTCTTTCATCCTTGAAATAGTCTGCATTATGCAGTATTGTGGATTGAATCGTGTCCCTCAAAAAGATATGTATTTAAGTCCTGGCCCCTGTATCTGTGATCCTGTTTGGAAATAGGTTTTTGTTTTGTTATGTTAATGAGGCCGTACCAGAGAAGATTGTGTCCTAAACCTGATCACTCATGATTTATAAAAAGAGTAGAATAGACACAGAGACAGACACAGGACAACATATGAAGACAGACAGATGCGTGGCAGATGCATCTACAAGCCCCTGAGCTCCAAGGATTGCTGGCTACTAGAATTTGACATTGACCGGGAAGTACCTCCCCCTAGAGTCATACGCTGAATTCAGACTTCTGCCTTCTGAATTGTGAGAAAATAAATTGCTGTTCTTTTAAGCTATCCACTTGCGGTATTTGTTTGTTACAGCAGCAGTAGGTAACCAAATAATCTACAAATCTCAGGGTTATATGACAGTAAAGTTGATTTCTCTGCCATTTTCCATGGAAAGTTCAATGCAGACATTCCTGATCATGGAGCTCTTCTGAGTGGCTCTTCTTAAAGTGGTGGCTCAGGGAGTGAGGCTCTAACCAGGCATGGTTCTACCACATTCAGCACATGGTTTGAAGAATAGCCTGGCATCATCCAGCTGGCAGATGGAGAAAGAGATAGGGAGTGGAGGAAGCACACTGACTCCATACTGCCACTGCCTGAAAGACACTCTGTGTGGATCAGTACAGTAGACTAAGAAGAGGAAATAGGTTTGGTGGGCAACCAGCTAGTCTCTGCCATGTAGGCTTTCTAACGTTTTAGTATTTTTCCATGGCAAATATCCATGTGCTACTTGCTATAAATAAATCTAGTTTTAAGGAGCCCTGGTGGCACAGTGGTTAAAACTTTCAGCTGCTAACCGAAAGGCTGGCAGTTTGAACCCACCAGCCTCTTTGCAGGAGAAACGTGGCAGCCTTGGAAACCCTATAGAGGAAGTTCTATCTGTCCTATGGGTTGCTCGCTATAAGTCAAAATTGACTCAACAGCAGTGGGTTTGGTTTGGTTTGGCTCTAAAGGAGAAAGAAAAATACTGGTGGATTAGGTGATATAAACCAAAAAAAGAACTTAGCCACCCAGCCAGAGGAACTTGAAGTGAATATAATTGGCAACGACAGCCACGAAGTTTCTTGAGCAGGGGCGGAAACATTACATATCATGCCAGCCTGAATTAAAGTGTGGAAAATCAGATGAGATCATTGCCAGATTCCCCAAAGATACAAGACACAGCAGTATATATGCAGGAGGCATAGCGCTCCCTGTCCCAAATTATTCGCAATTTCCTGGCAGGATAGGCCATATGTAACTCTCCATTTTCTGTGCTCCCAAATCATTTCCTTGACCTTCAAGTACAAAATGAAAGAGGTGGAAATGTTTACAAAAAACAGAAAAAGCATCTAGAAATTAAAAAGCCATATCTCAACAGAATCCTCTGCCTTTTGTGGAAAAAATGAAATAAGATAAATTAGTGTTCATGTAATTTGGGAGAGAAAAATGGCTTTTTTTCTATGCAGGAATTTGCAGCACAACTGTCTCTTGAAACAAAGCAACAGTGGATTTGTCTCCCTGACAATATTTCCGAGAGCTTCCGTCTATGAGGAAACTGGTTAAGTTGCAGTCTACAGCGGAATAACCTTGCAATTTTTGTCTTGTTCATCCCTGCCATCCACAGATGTTTCAGAACTAGGTGGATGGTTCCTTGGAGTGTGGTCCTGTGGCTTGTAGGCTGGGACCACTGGTGGGCCCTGGCCCCGAGCACCAGCTCCAGGATTGAGACATTGCACAAGGCATTCTAGGCAGAGAGAGAATGAGGATTGAAACCAGGATGGTACTTGCTCTTTTCACCAAGCTGTGAGCTTTTGCTTCCTGCTCCCTTAGGTGGACCTCCATGGGATTTCCTTCACACTTATAGGGGCAAGTTTTTCTAATTGTTCCCCTCAAGAAAGTGCTAATTTATACAAAGACACCACGTAGACTGGCTGTAAACCATAATAATTTGGAGCTGTTTTTGGCTGACACCTGATCAGAACTGATTCCTGCCTTTGAGACAGCATTACAGGTGCTGTAGCATTTTGTTTTCTGGTCATGGCAGGTTGGAAGTAATATTTACCATCCTCTCCCATTTTATAAGGGGCATTTCCTTGCCAAGGTTTCCTATGTAGGTTTCATGTGTTAATCAGATACCTAATGCATAATTAGATTTCACGTGAGAAAACAGAGTTTGGGTTCACTCATCCATTCCCTAGGATAATAGTAATAGTTAACCTATTTGAAATCTTGTGAAAGACTTACTTTCTGGACTAATCACTTTACATCCATTCATTTACTTGGACGTTATCACACCCATGTCAGGAGAGGACACACAGAAAAGGTAGTTACTATTGTATGGTCATGCTCCTAATGGGGAGGTTAGAACTGGAATCCAAGTTTCTATCACTCTAAAGCCCATGTAGCAATCCAATATCATCTACAGGCTTCCTGTAGGATTTCGTAATTCTTCATCAAACTCATGTTTGCAATATGTGCTGCATAAAAGAAAAAGCAGTGCATAATCTCTAGCTATTCTCATCTCTTTTGGGTCTTGTGATGGTTAAGATTGTGTGTCACCTTGGCTGGGCCATGATTCTTGGTGTTTATATGTGATCACCCCATGATGGGATCTGTTGTGAGTAGCCAGTCAGTTGAAAGGGAGTTTCCTTGGGTGTATAGCCTGCCTCTGAATATAAGTGGACATTCTGACTTTTACCCTCTCTGGACCCTATGGCTGCCTCCTGGCCGTCTGACCTCTGGGTCTTGGGACTTGAGCTAGTTGCTTAACTGCTGATTTTGGGATTTGTTGATCTTCTCAGTCTGTGAGCAAGAGCCCTGCTCTCCAATCTCCCGATCTCGGGTTCACCAGCCCCTGCGGCTACGTGAATCAGGAGAAGGCTCTATCCTGATCCACGGACTTGGGATGTTCCATCATCTACAGTTGCATGAGCTGTTTCCTTGATATAAATCTCTCTCTCTGTATATACATTTATACTCCTTACTGGTTTTGCTTCTCTAGAGTACCCACCCTAAGACAGGTCTGAGTCTAATATGTATCAGTGGTGTGATGTCATTGGGTCTGTCACAAAACTTCTCTGAACATCAGATGATTCTGCTGTATACTCAGGATTTAATCCCTATTTTCTTCTTTACATTGTTTCTGAAAGGTTCAGTTTTTCTTATACATTTTTTAGATTCCTTCAAAAAATGCTTTTAAATGTTCTTATGTGTCAGGAACTGTTCCAAGTGCTGGGAATATGATGGCAAATAGACAAGACCGTTGCCCTCATCTAAGCTATATTCTAATTGGGAAGTCTGATAAAGAAGAATTGATGGGACAGGGATTATCAAGGGAGTATGCTTTAATGTAAAAGAAACAGCCCCTCTGAAGTGGTGACATTTGAGCAGAGACCTAAGCCACAAGGGAGGAAGCCATACTAAACTTCAGGGAGAGAGTATTCCAATCGAAGTAAACACAAATTTCAAAGACTCGCAGGAGGGAATCAACTTAGTATACCTAAGAAACAATGGGCTTAGTTAAAACTATAGATGCAAACATTTTCTATATTTTATTCTTATTTCTTCTGAATTACACTTAATCTTTATAATTTATTCCTATTTTTAGTTAAAGAAGCAAGTGAGGAAATTCCCGGGGTCTTCTGCAGACTGGTGAGTGAGAATGATTATTTTGCTTATGGGCACTTTAATGTCCTTTGGAATAAGACTTCCTTGGCATAGAGGACCAAGAACATCCCTAGCCAGTGGTAGAAAAGTGTAATACAGGGGAGCATAGGAGAAGCAGAGGAGAAATACAGGAAAGAGGGTAGGAGTTCTCCTGTGTATTTGATGTATATCTGGTGCGTGTGCATGTGGGATGTGCGTGTGTGTGTGATTGTGGGAGTAACTGACTAGATGGCAGGGCCTCTAACTTACTATGTGACGTTGGACAACTTTGGAAGTCTTGCAACCTGAGGAACCAGCCGCTCTCCAGAGTTCGAAAAAATTGGACATTCTGTGGTTCTGTATGTTTGTGAACTCACTTATTAGTCTGCATCAGAGCTTATATGTGAACAAAAAGAGAAAATGAGTGGGCAATTTTAAAAAAGAGCCCAAAGTCAGTAATAAGCAGCACCTGTAAAAATGAAATGGTCATAACCAGTGTCATTTTATTACAAAAGTATGACCTTCATGTGGTCAAATATGGAAGATATTAAATTTTTGTGGAGGAGGCCCATTAATCCACTCTTACATTGTCACGTGAAATTATTATTCCTGCCAAATTGAGTTCATTAAGGTAGGGACACAAATATCGTTGAGGAAATCTGTAACAATATTAATCTTAAAAAAGGGTGCAAATTTGCCTTATTTGCATATATAATCTGAAATGATAAATGGATATAAATTCCTAAAAAAAAAAAAAACTATGAGCAACACCTGATAATCAAAAATCTTTGTGAAGTGATTCACCATTTGAGATTGCAAACCACTTGAGATGGTAAAATTTTCCATGAAAATATAAGCCCACTACCTTTTCAACATGGCAAGTTGGACCTTCTACGTTCTTTTTTCCATCGCTCATCTGTCCATTTGTCATACTGTGGTGACTTGTGTGTTGCAGTGATGCTGAAAGGTATGCCACCAGTATTTCAAATCCCAGCAAGGTCTCCCACGGTGGACAGGTTTCAGTAGAGCTTCCAGACTAAGACAGACGGGGAAGAAGGACCTAGCAATCTATCTACTTCCAAAAAAAATTGACCAATGAAAACCTTATGAAGAGCAGCAGAACATTGTCCGATATAGTGCCAGAAGATGAGCCCTTCAAGATGGAAGGCACTCAAAATATGACTGGGGAAGAAATGCCTCTTCAAAGGAGAGTTGAATTAATGATGTGGATGGAATCAAGCTTTCAGGACCTTCATTTGCTTATGTGGCACAACTCAAAATGAGAAGAACCAGCTGCAAGCACTATTAGTAATCAGAATGTGGAGTGTACAAAGTATGAATCAAGGAAAATTGGAAGTCATCAAAAATGAAAAGTAACACTTGCAGATCCATATCCTAGGCATTACTGAGGTGAAATGGACTGGAATAGGTCATTTTGAATTGGACAATCATATGGTCCACTATGCCAAGAATGACAAATCAAAGAGGAATGGCATAGTATTAATAGTCAAAAAGAACATTTCAAGATGATATATCCTGACGTACAATGCCGTCAGTGATAGGATAATATCCATACACCTACAAGGAAGACTAGTTAATACAACTGTTATTCGAATGTATGCACTAACCACTAAGGTAAAAAATGAAGACACTGAGGATTTTTACCAACTTCTGCAGCCTAAAATTGATCAAACATGCAATTAAGATGCACTGATAATTTCTGGTGATTGGAATGCAGAAAATGGAAACAAAGAGGAAGGGTCTGTAGTTGGAAAATAGGGCCTTGTTGATAGAAACGATGCCAGAGATTGCATGACAGAATTTTTCAAGACCTATTCATTGAAAAAGGAAACCCAGGTGGCATAGTGCTTAAGTGCTACGGCTGTTAGCCAAAGGGTCAGCAGTTCAAATCCGCCAGGTGCTTCTTGGAAACTCCATGAGGCAGTTCTACTCTGTCCTATACGGTCGCTATGAGTTGGAATCAACTCGACGGCACTGGGTTTGGTTTTTTTTTGGGGGGGGGGGTTATTCATTGAAAATACCTTTTTATCAACAACATAAATGGTGGCTATACAGTGAACCTTGCTGAATGGAATACACAGGAATTAAATCGACAACGTGTGGAAAGAGACAATGGAGAAGCTCAATATAATCAGTCAGAACAAGACTAGGGGCCAACTGTGGAACAGACCATCAATTGCATATATCCAAGTCCGAGTTGAAGCTGAAGAAAGCTAAAACAAGTTCAGGAGAGCCAAAGTACGACCTGAGTATATCCGACCTGAATTTAGAGACCATCTCAAGAATAGATTTGACTCATTGAACACTAATGACCAAAGACTAGACAAATTGTGGAATGACATCAAGAGAATCATACATGAAGAAAACAAAAGATCATTAAAAAACAGGAAAGAAAGAAAAGATCAAAATAGATTTTAGAAGAGACTGAAACTTGATCTTGAACATCAAGTAGCAAAAGCAAAAGGAAGAAATAATGAAGTGAAATAGATAAAAGATTTCAAAGGGCAACTTGAGAAGATAAAGTATTATAATGAAATGTGTGAAAAACCTGGAGTTAGAAAGCCAGAAGGGAAGAACACACTTGGCATTTCTCAAGCTGAAAGAACTGAAGAAAAAACTCAGTTCTTGAGTTGTAATATTGAAGGATTCTATGAGCAAAATTTTGAGCCATGCAGGAAGCATCAAAAGAAGATGGAAGGAATACACAGAGTCACTATACCAAAAAGAATTGGTCAATGTTCAGCCATTTCAGGAGACAGCATGTGATGAAGAACCAATGATATTGAAAGAAGAAGTCCAAGCTGCACTGAAGGCATTGGAGAAAAACAAGGCTCCAGGAATTGATGGAATACCAATTGAGATGTTTCAACAAATGGATGCAATGATGAAAGCACTCACTCGTCTCTGCCAAGAAATTTGGAAGACAGCTACTAGGCCGTTTGGCTGGAGAGATCCATATTTGTGCCTATTCCAAAGAAAGGTGATCCAACAGAATGTGGAAGTTATCAAACAGTGTCATTAATATCACATGCAAGTAAAATTTTGCTGAAGATAATTCAAAAACTGTAACAGTGGTACATTGACATTAAACTGCCAGAAATTCAAGCCAGATTCAGAAGAGGACATGGAATGAGTGATATCATCGCTCATGTTGGATGGGTCTTGGATGAAAGCAAAGAATACCAGAAAAATATTTACTTGTGTTTTGTTGACTGTACAAAGGCACTCGACTCTGTGGACCATAATAAATTATGGGTAATGTTGAGAAGAGTGGGGATATGGGAACACTTAATTGTGCTCATAAGGAAACTGCACATAGACCAAGAGGCAGTTTTTCAGACAGAACAAGGGAATACTGCATGGTTTAAAATCAGGAATGGTGTGTATCAGGGTTGTATCCTTTCACTGTATTTATTCAATCTGTAGGCTGTGCAAATATTAAGAAAACTTGGATGGTATGAAGAGGAACATAGTGTCAGGATTGGAAGAAGATTCATTAACAACCTGTGATATGCGGATGACACAACCTTGCTTGCTGAATGCAAGGAGTACTTGAAGCACTTACTGATGAAGATCAAAGATTACATACAGCCTTCAGTATGGATTACATCTCAACATAAAGAAAACAAATATCCTTACAACTGAACCAATAAGCAACATTACATTGTTGTTGTTATTGCTGTTAGGTGCCGTCAAGTCGGTTCCGACTCATAGCTATCCTATGCACAACAGAATGAAACACTGCCCGGTCCTGCGCCATCTTTACAATCGTTGTTATGCTTGAGCTCATTGTTGCAGCCACTGTGTCAATCTACCTCATTGAGGATCTTGCTCTTTTCCGCTGACTCTGTACTCTCCCAAGCATGATGTCCTTGTCCAGGGACTGATTCCTCCTGACAACATGTCCAAAGTATGTAAGACGCAGTCTCACCATCCTTGCCTCCAAGGAGCATTCTGGCCACACTTCTTCCATGACAGATTTGTTCGTTCTTTTGGCAGTCCACGGTATATTCAATATTCTTCGCCAACACCACAATTTGAAGGCGTCAACTCTTCTTCGATCTTCCTTATTCATTGTCCAGCTTTCACATGCATATGATGTGATTGAAAATACCAAGGCTTGGGTCAGGCACACCTCAGTCTTCAGGGTGACATCTTTGCTCTTCAACACTTTGAAGAGGTCCTTTGCAGCAGATTTGCCAAGTGCAATGTGTCTTTTGATTTCTTGACTGCTGCTTCCATGGCTGTTGATTGTGGATCCAAGTAAAATGAAACCCTTGACAACTTCAATCTTTTCTCCCTTTATCATGATGTTGTTCATTGGTCCAGTTGTGAGGATTTTTGTTTTCTTTATGTTGAGGTGGAATCCATACTGAAGGCTGTGGTCTTTGATCTTCATTATTAAGTGCTTCAGGTCCTCTTCACTTTCAGCAAGCAAGGTTGTGTCATCTGCATAACGCAGGTTGTTAATGAGTCTTCCTCCAATCCTGAAGCCCCGTTCTTCATACAGTCCAGCTTCTCAGATTATTTATTCAGCACACAGATTAAATAGGTATGGCAAAAGAATACAACCCTGATGCACACCTTTCCTGACTTTAAACCAATCAGTATCCCCTTGTTCTGTCCGAACAACTGCCTCTTGATCTATGTAAATGTTCCTCATGAGCACAATTAAGTGTTCTGGAATTCCCATTCTTCGCAGTGTTATCCATAATTTGTTATGATCCACACAGTCGAATGCCTTTGCATAGTCAATAAAACACAGGTAAACATCCTTCTGGTATTCTCTGCTTTCAGCCAGGATCCATCTGACATCAGCAATGATATCCCTGGTTCCACGTCCTCTTCTGAAACCGGCCTGAATTTCTGGCAGTTCCCTGTCGATATACTGCTGCAGCTGTTTTTGAATGATCCGCAGCAAAATTTTGGTTGCGTGTGATATTAATGATATTGTTCTATGATTTCCACATTTGGTTGGATCACCTTTCTTGGGAATAGGCATAAATACCAATCTGTTCTAGTCAGTTGGCCAGGAAGCTCTCTTCCATAATTCTTGGCATAGATGAGTGAGCACCTCCAGTGCTGCCTCTGTTTGTTGAAACATCTCAATTGATATTCCATCAATTCCTGGAGCCTTATTTTTCACCAATGCCTTCAAAGCAGCTTGGACTTGTTCCCTCAGTACCATTGGTTCCTGATCATATGCCACCTCTTAAAATGGTTGAATATTGACTAATTCTTTTTGGTATAATGACTCTGTGTATTCCTTCCATCTTCTTTTGATGCTTCCTCCGTCGTTTAATTTTTTTGTTTGTTTTTGTTTTTAACATTACATTAAAGAGAGAAAATATTGAAGTTGCAAAGGATTTCATCTTACTTGTATCCACAATAAATGCCCGAGGAGGCAGCAGGCAAGAAATCAAATAATGTATTGCATTAAGCAAATCTGCTGCAAAAGACCTCTTAAAAGGGAAGATGTCACTTTGAAGTCTAAGGTGTGTCTGACTCAAACCAGGGTGTTTCAATCACCTCATATGCATGTGAAAGCTGAACAGTGAATAAGGAAGACTGAAGTAGAATTGATGTCTTTGAATTATGTTGTTGGGGAAGAATATTAAATATACCATGGACTGCCAGTAGAATGAACAAATGTATCTTGGAAGAAGTACAGTCAGAATGCTCCTTAAAAGGTAGGATGGTGGGACTTAGTCCTATGTACTTTGGACATGTTATCAGGAGGGACCATTCCCTGGAGAAAGCCATCATGCATGATAAAGTAGATTGTCAGAGAAAAAAGAGGAAGACCCTCAACAAGATGAATTGACACAGTGGCTGCAACAATGGGCTCAAACATAGCAAAGATTATGAGGATGGCTCAGAACCAGTGTTTTCTTCTGTTGTGCATAGGGTCTCTGTGACTTGGAGCCAACTGGATGGCTCCAACAAAACAACAACAACGCGTTCTTTTCCTATCTGGACAATATTTAATGATATCTACAATTCCAACTCCAGTTTGTTTCCACTGACATTATTATTAAAAAAAAAAAAAAAAAAAACCTTGGAATAATGTTTCTTTTTAAACTTTGTCCAAAGTTGCCATTAATTATTTGTAAACTGGCAATAGAATACTTGGGAGTGATGTGCTACATCCTGAGTATGCTGTCACCAAAAGTAGTCAACATATTAACAATATTATGATGGATAGCTTGAGAATTATTAACGATTAGACTAGCTGCTTTATCACATTGTTATGACAGAAGTATTTAGTCTTCATATGCAGGAGTAACTAAATGTTGGTTGCTGCTCAGAAAAATATATAAAACAGTGACAGATGAAGCTGTTATCCCCCAAAATATATATTTTCAGTCTACTGTTTACTCTGGAGTTGGCTATTGGCAGTAAAATTAAGAAGCAGGAAAGGTCTTTAGCATTTCCCCAGGTGCCCTTTCAAAGTCCTCCACCCTACATGTGGTATCACATTCAGGTATAATACAGTCAGATCCATACTTCCGTGCTATGCTCTGGACACCCAACCTGAGTCCACACACAGAACAATGAAAGAAAAAAAAAGTCGCCATCAAGTCAATTCTGACTCATGGCGACCCCATGGTGTGTTTGAGTGTGCTCCACAAGGTTTTTAATGACTGATTTTTCAGAAGTAGATCACCAGGTCTTTCTTGTGAGTTACCTCCAAGTGGACTTGAACCTTCAACCTTATGGCTGGTGGCTGAGCTCTTAACTGTTTGCACCACTCAGGGACTGCACACACATGTACACACATAAACAAGCACACACATACACATACACCAGGCCTGTCCAGTTTGTGCTCACACGTAGAACATCTCTGGTTCCTCCACACTGACTCATTCTAACTTTCAGTTTTGTGTCCATTTACTGCTGTCTTCTCTTAGATGAGCCTCGGTTGAAAAGCACTAGCGGATTTCCTGGGGAGGGCTGGTTGACCCGCAGTTTTGTTTCTAGGAATGAGAAAATGGCGTTCAAAGAATATTTCCCACCCTCCATATGGCTAACCTTCACTCTGTTTCCTCTGCTTACATGTCTGCCAAATGAAGGTAGTATTACCTACTTCATAGGATGGTTTTGAGGAATGAATTAATTAATAACTTGGAAATTTGTAGAGCAGTACAAAGACTATAATAAGCATTCAAACTCAATAAATGTTTGTTGTCATTGTTAATATTATTATTATATTTTATTCCTTCTTTACTTCTCTCCCATGTACCTTACTGTCCTGCTCCCTCCTTTCTGCCCTCATGAGTTTCTATCTTTCATGCTTACTACATTATATGGACTGCATTTCTTTCTCCTTGGAATGTGCTCTCTTCTGGGGTTTGGAGGAAGTTCACATTCACAGTTCATGGTCAGTAATGTACTTCAAATTAGCTGGACACTTGGAATACACTAAGCAACTTAAAGTGTTAGGGACATTTGAAGGCATTAAAGCTAATTGTTCCAACTGGAATTTATCCAGAACAGCCATGGAAAATGCATCGTGAAGATTTTATTGATTATAAGTGGCAAGGACCTTGATTTTATGTGTCCTCTAAATGACACCACCTTTCTTCTCTCAATTGTCTGCCAGAGTAGGAGAAGGTAAATTCAGGCTGTATGACTGAGATTACTTGGATTTAAAAAGTCACAAAACAAATTCTTTTCAGGGGTAGAAGGAACTTTATAAAGTATGTGGGAGGCCAGGTGGTAGAGACTCAAAGTCTGGGTATTTCTGACTTTGAAGCCTCTGCCTGCTAATTACTAGCAGTTCTATTCGATGACAGCTGGTTTAGTTTTTTGGTGATTACTAGCTATTCAGCCTGGACAGGTGTTATCATTCCCATTTTTCAGATGAGGAAACTGAGACTCAGAATGGGAATAAAAACAGCTACATGGCAGTGTTGCTGTGAGGATCAAAGGAGGCAACATTACTAATGTGCCTTGCTCAGCCGGGCTCAGAGCAATCGGTAATTGCTACTTGTATTCACCTGAGTTTAGAAATGCCTCTTCTTGTTTTCAGATTTCACTTTGGTTGGAATCTTGGTGAATAAGTCACCTCTTTCTTATATCAAGGAGCCCTGATGGCACAGTGGTTAAGAGCTACAGCTGCTAACCAAAAGATTGGCAGTTCAAATCTACCAGCCACTCCTTGGAAACCCTATAAGGCAGTTCTACTCCGTCCTATAGGGTCGGTATAATTTACAATTGATTCGACAGCAGCGGGTTTGGTTTTCGATTTTACATCAGTTAAAGTGATTGACTGCTAACCGAAAGGTTGGCAGTTTGAGACCACCAGCAGCTCCACCGGAGAAAGATGTGACAGTCTGCTTCCATAGAGATTTACAGCCCCGGATACTCAATGGGATCACTGTGAGTCGGAATCGAGTAGCGACAGTGGGTTTTGGGTTTGGTTTTATATCAGTACTCAATCATAGAAAGAGCAAACAGTATCTCTAAATCTGAGCAGTTGTTCAAAAGCCTCACCTTTCAAGTCTTTTCTATTGCTTGAGACACTTTTATGCCCAGTGATTGGGATGCTGAGTAATTATTCATTTATTTGATTTATTTAAAAAAAAAAAAAAAAGATTATGAACACCAGGGTCAGATGGAGTCCCTGGGTGGTGCAAACACTTGAACTCCACGTACTTGGCTGGTAACTGAAAGGTTGGAGGTTCTACACCACCCAGAAGCATCTTGAAAGAAAGACTTAATGACCTTCTGAAAACCAGCCATTGAAAACCCTGTGGAGTACAGTTCTACTCTGACATATGTGGGGTCACCATGACTCAGAATTGACTCGATGGCAACTGTTTGTTTTTATGGGTTAAGCATTGTTCTAAGTGCTGAGTAAGACAATCAAAGTTCCTGCTTTCACAGGGCTTACATTCTACTAATGGAGAGTCAGAATGAATAAACAACAAGCAAGATAATTAGAGATAAAGGCTGGGTGGAGGATGCAATTTTACTCATGGGTCTCTCTGATAAATACTTGACCTATTTCTAAATGATAAAAAGAATATAGCTTTGTGACAGTCTCTAGAAAGAGCCTTCCAGGCAAAAGGGAGAGCAAGTTTAAGGGCCTTGAGGTGAGAATGATCTTAGAATATTAAAAGATGGTCAGCGCAGCTGTTAAACTCAGTGACCTTTAGGAGGAGTGATAGGAGAGGAGGCTGGTGAGGGAGGCAAGAGCCAAATCTGGAGGCCTTGAGACCCTGAGTCAGATTTAGGTTTTATTCCGCGTGCAATTGGGAAGCTACTGAAAAGTTTTAGCAGAGGAATAAGTTGGTCTAAATTATTCTAACATTTTCAATTAATCTCTTTGGCTGAGAAGTAGAGAAAGATCTAGATTTCTGAAGCTGGGAAGGGCTAATAAATCTTTAGCCCCAAATTTCACTTTTTAAAGTTGATAAAATTTAGGCCCAGCAAAAAGAAATAATTTATTCAAAATCTACCGTTTTGTTAATAGTAGAAGTAGGACCTGAGCTCGACTTTTTTCTCTTAGCCTGTGTTCTTTCCATACTAGAGACCTAACCTCTGCTTAATCCCACTCAAGTCCTCAATACTGCTTAATTATAAGAAAATAAAGTAGAAAAAATACCTCCTCAGAGTCGTCCCAGGAATCTGTAAGAGTCTCCATAGATGTCCCCAGTCTATCAGCTAGCTTGTCTGTTCTAATCTTTCTCTTCAGCTCCCTCTCATTCTAGACGACTTATGATGCTTGTGAGAACACCAGTATCCTTGTCTAAAAAGCCAATCTCCCATGCTCTGAAAGGGCCAGAGGGTTACCCTACACTACTGGGGAAAATGGTCCTTTTCCATCTCCAGACAGCATTTTGTCTTCTGGGCCCCAAATTTGACACTACTTGTACCACAGTCTCATGGAGCCACCACTAACACAGCTTCCTCACTGTCTGCCATAAACACTCTCCTCAGCAACTAAAGCTGGACAAAGCAACTGGGCAGAGGTATGCATTATTCATTTTCCTCTGCTGCTTCATTTTTTCAACCATTTTATATCAATCAGCAATCAAATATCTTCCTTCCAAATCAAAATATAACAATACAAAACTTATACATTTCAATTTATACAATTAGGTTGGTTTTCCAAAGAGCCCACCGCTGGATCACTTCCAGGTCACCTAAACAAGATTCCCGGCTAAATAAGAATTGAAGGAGACATAGCTACTAGACTGAAGTTGTTGACCCTCTTCAAAAGCCTTCACCATTATGGCTTTAACAAGTAAAATCTGCCTTTTAGGAAGGTGTCAACTCAGCAAAGGGCAGCCCTGTATCTCTCTGTGACTTGAGCAGTGCTATTACTGCCTAGAGAATGTGGAAAGAAGGGATTTACTGCTTGAAAGACTTTTTAGTAAGTCATTGGCTTCAGCAAAGGTGCTTTTCCTTAATTTATAGACGTGATCAATCACTAGGAAATACCTCCTGCCCATTAAGTGTGCTGTTGGCCTGCAGCCCAGCCTAGCCCGCTGAACTGGAGGGTCTGGGACAAGGGTGCCTGGGATGGCTTCTCTCTTCCATTGGTTTTCAGGGCACAATCATAAGTTTTGTCATTGCCTTAGAGGCCCTTAAGACCTATAAAGGAGTTGGAGTTTCAGAAAAGGTGTGTAAAGTGAGATATGAAGGGAGAGGATGTCTATGTTTCAATGCATTTGACTGAATGGAAAAAACTTCTGGCTATGCCTGAAGGGTATGCAAATCATGTAGGAACTTAAACGTATAAATGAGGAGCCTTGGAGGTGCAGTGGTTAAGGGCTCAGCTGCTAACCAAAAGGTCAGTGGTTTAAACTACCAGCCACTCTGTGGGAGAAAGATGTGCCAGTCTGCTTCTGTAAAGATTACAGTCTTGGAAACCCTATGGGGTAGCTGCACTCCGTCCTATAGGGTCGCTATGAGTCGAAATCGACTCAACAGCAGTGGGTTGGTATACTTATAGCCAATGATCATCTGTAAGATTTGGAAATTTGAAGCTGATAGTCAAACTAGGGATTGTGAGATATATAATGAGCATTGGATTATCACACACCAATGCCTTTTTGGAATAAGTAGAAAGGCAGGAGGAAGATTGGAGGAAACAGGAGAGTGAGAAGAACAGAGGAATAGAAAAGTGTGAAGCTTCAAACCCAGAAATTCAAAGGGAAATAGGAGAAACTGAAGTTTAGGATCATATTGTGTCTACAGTGGCTCAGTGTTCCACCTAACTTGGCCCAAATCTAATGTTATTTCTATTTTCAAGTGTTCGGGAACTCTCAGACATTCCTGTTTCCTATCTCCTGTAATTGTGAAAATGGAACAACCCAGACACGAGGCAGCTCTGCAGAGAGTCTGTGTCACACTGGCCCAGGCTCTCACTGGGTCTTCAGATGGCACAGAAACAGCTTTGGGCTGCTACTTCCTGGCCCTCCATAGGGGCGAAGTCTTCAGCCAATAGGAGCAACTCGTGAATAATCCACTCTCCTGTTCCCACAGAGGCATTGCTACAAGGGACTCTCTGGACCGAAGTGTGAAGTAGCCCCCCAGTATTCCTGTCTGCTTCTTTCACTCAGAGTCCTCATAGGAGAAAGCATTCACCCCTCCTCCAGTAGAACTTGCTCTCAGAGACTGTAGTTACACTGAAATGTAGTGCAACGTCCTCCCCAGTGTTGTCACGTTTTAGTTGATATCAAGCACCAAGTCTAAAAGAATGAATTGCTAAGAGTGGGATTTTGGTTAATAGCCAGCCTCATGAATAGGCTTTAATCATCCGGGACTTCAGTGAAATCTCCATTGATATGGCCTATGAGTCCAGAAAGGTCTGGCCTCTGCCAAGATCTCTGACTTATATCCTACTATCTGTGATAGTCCTGTCCACCCTCAAACATGTCACCATCTTATTAGCCATAGGGCCTTTGCACATGCTTTCTTTCCACCTGGAACTCTCCTACTCTTCGCAGAGTTAAGCCCAGCTTAGTCTTCTCATCTCGGTGCAAATGCCGTTCACTCAGGAAAATCCTCCTTGACCCCCTGGCTATGCTAGGCCTCCCTACTAGGTGTTGTGCCAGTAGCATGTGCCACTCCTCAATAGCACTTATCATTCACTCCTTTTTGGTATTTGATCAGTGGCCAGCTTTTCCCCACACTATAAATGACATGAAGCTGGAAGTTTGTGTGATTTTTGTTGACTACTTTTCTCTCAGTAATAAGTGAAAATCCATGGGGAGAATATTTCAGACAGAGAGAAAAGATATCCTAAAAGCTGTAAGGGAAGATCAAGTTTGACAGAGTCCAGCTGACAGAGGAGGGCCAATGTGGCTGTTTGGTGAGCAAGAGAGAGGAATAGCCAGAGATGAGATCAGAGAGGAAGACAGAGACAGATCATGTAGGAAGTTCAAGGCCTGTTCAGGGTTTTATTCTAAGAAGATCAGGAAAGATTGAAAAGTTTTTTTGTTGTTGTTTTTGAGTGCTTGTTTTATTTTTTATTTTGAAATACTTTGACTCACAATTAAGTCACAAAAACAGTATAGAGAGTTTCTGCATACTATTCACCTGGTATTCCCAATGATAACATCTTACATAACCAAAAAAACCAAGAAATCGACACTGGTACAATACTATTACTGAAACTCCAGACCTTATTTGGATTTCACTGGTTTTTACATGCATGTGTGTGTGTGTGTGTGTGTGTAGTATTATGAAATCATATCATGTGTAGAGATTCATTTAATCACCACCACAAACAGGATATAGAACTATTCCATCATGATAAAGAAACTCCTTTATGCTACCCCTTTATAGCTACGACTACTGACCGGTTATCCATCACTATAATGTCGTCGTTTGGAGAGTTTTATATAAACAGAATCATACAACATGTAAGATTTTTAAACTGGCTGTTTCACTCAGCATCGTGCTCCTTGTATTGTACTAACTTTATGAAGACTAATGGGCCTCCCCCCAGATTTGGTTCAGATGTTGAGACTGATGACACCACACATGCACCAAGAGGATGTGATGATATTTATTACTTTCATGATGCTGGTTTCTGGGAAGAGTAGAGCAGGCTCTCAAGCAGGTCCAAAAATCACTTGTTAGAGCAAGAAGGAACAACTGTCTATGGCTTTAATTGTGTTTAGGGAGTGGGGCTGGAGTGAGAGTTCCCACACATAAGACAGAGTTTAATGGTTTGAACTTCCCACTGCTGACAAAGGAAGGAGAAGCCAGGGTTTCTTATTGGTCTTCCCATATGTGGTGCAAGAGGGGAAGAGAAAGTGGTGGGAATCAGACATCAAAAATGGATTCAGGCTTGTTTTTATACCTTCAGACCCATCCAAGTCATTGCATGTATCAATAGTTTGCTCTTTTTATTGCTGTGTGGTTTTCTGTTGTATGGATATACCAGTTTGTTTATACATTTGCCATTGACAAGCATTTGTGTTGTTTCCAGCTTTTGACCATTACAAATTCATTGATATACAGATTTTTTGTGGATATAAGTTTTAATTTCTCTAAAATAGAACACTCAGGAGTATGATTTTGGTATCGTATGCTAAATGTATGTTTAATTTTAGAAAAAAACTGCCCAGCTGTTTTCCAAAGTACCTATATCATTTCACATTCCCACTAGCAATGTATCAGAGATTGCATTGGAGAAGTTTAAACATGGAAGTGACAAGAACTGATTTATTGTTTTAAATGATCACTCTAGCTACAGAGACTAGATAAGGAATAATTACGGGCATACTTGAATCAGGGTAACTAGTTAAGGAAAAAAAAAAAACCATTGCCATCAAGTCGATTCTGACTCATAGAGACCCTCTAGGACAGGGTACAACTGCCCCATACAATTTCCAACGAGTGGCTGCCAACAACTTGGTTATCAGCCGAGCTCTTAACCACTGCACCACCAGGGCTCCAGTAGTCAGGAGGCTATCATAATACTCCAGGTGAGAGACAGTGATAATGTGTACGATAGTGGTTATAGTGTAGGTGCAAAGGAATAGATAAATATATTTGTTGAAAAAAAAAATCCAGTGAATCTGGTAATGTGTTCATTCTATGAAGGGAAGAGAAGAAGCAAGGAATTAATTTTTTTTTTTTTTTTTGCTTAAACAATTAGGTAGTAAATGGCGGTTTAGTTTACTGACATGGTGGAAATGGGAGAAGAGCAATTTATAGTAAAGATCGATTGTTATATTTTTGCTATACTGAATTTCAAATAGCTTTTAGCCAAGTGTAAATGCTAAGGAAGCAGGTAAAATTTTTAGAAAAGGTTAAAACTGGAAATAGAGATTTGGCAATTATTGACATGTATATAGAAAGGTTTAGCCAACTGTGCATTTTTCCATTTGAGTGTGGTGGAAGTAGAGGGGTTACACAATGCATGGTGTTTATAGGACTGAATGTAATGGATCAGGGTAATGGTCCAGGGTAAGAGAGGTCCGAAGGAACTGAGAAGCATGAGGACAGTTAAAAAATAATAAGATGAAAGGACTGAAGATTATTAGTTGTCTGATTGGAAAAAAATGGAAGTACCAGGTAAGTGATCTCGAAGGACAGGAGGCAGTAGTCAGAAAGAAGATTTAATTCAAGAGCCAGGAACCTCCACTTCAGAACTATCTGGAGAGGACACTCCAGCTGGTTAAAGAGACTGTCTCTGGAGCCTTGCTACAGGAAGTCTTCTCCTAGTGATCTCATTTCCACACTGTCTTTTCCTACCACTTGGGAATATACTCCCTTGTATCTACTCTGGTTATTCTACATGTCTGTTTTGTTCCCTTCAAATCTTAAAACCATCCCTGTTATTCACAGGCCCTGTGTTCTCTAGTCTCTGGTTCCTGTCACCCATTTTCATCCCTTATTCTCCCACACTAATTTGACTCTTCATGAGGCCTACCCACTTCCCAGTTGAGAATCAAGCATAGTTACACAAAAAGAAATTGTAATTGATTAGAAAATGACCACAGTTATTTTCTCTTCCATATCCATGTTCTTATGTTGGTGGCTCTTTAGATTTTTCTTAACGGTTTGAAGTTTGTTTTCTAATAGAAGTCTCAGGAAGAGCTCATGGAAGCAATATTTGAGTTATGGGTTGTTCATAACAGCTTATCTTCTGCCCTTATATTTGAAAGTCAGTTTGGTTGAATGTAAAATATGTGTATCTCATTTTCTTTTCTTGGGAATATTAAAAAGGTTAATATATTTTCTTCTGGAATTAAATGTTGCTGTAGAAAAGACTGACGGCATACTAATTTTCTTTCCCTTGTAAGTGATATATATTTTTGCTGGAGTACCCAAAGGGTTTTGTTTGTTTCTTTGTTCATTTTTTACTTTAAAGTCCAGGAAATTTGCTGGAAGGTACCTCAGTGTTGGTAATTTTGCCTTGATTTTCTTAAGCATGCAATGAGCCCTTTTAATGTGTACTTTTAAACCTCCTTAAAAAAAAAAAAAAGTTACTTAGAATTATAGCTTTTACTATTCATTTTGTTTCTATTATTTGTTGTTTTTCTTTGAAACACTCAATATGTCATACTGAAAATGCTTGTACATCTTAAGTTTAGATTTAAGATTTAAATTTTCTCTCAAATAATTTTTGTATTCTTATTTCTGCTTTTTTATTCATTTTTCTTTTCCTTTATATTTAATCTTAATTTCTGAATTTATTTTATTTATAATTCCTTCTTAAGGTCTAACACATTTCCATTTTTTTCCCGAATTAAGATTTATATTTCGTATCTTGTATCATTGTCCTTATGTAGTTTAGCTTTCTTTGAGGTATGTCACAATTCTCATCTTTTTTGTATTCATGTCTTTCTGGCAAGTCTTCATTGATCTGGGAATATTATTCTGCTATTCTCTTTTTCTTATAAGAACATTGTATAAAATTTGTGTCAATTCTTTTGCTATTTATTTTACATAAAATTTATTTTTTCCTCCCTCCTTGGCTGTAGAGTACTCTTTTCTGTCTCATGGTGTTCAGAAGGTATTTTCTTACTTTCTAATGACCCTAACCCTGTTTGTCTCCTCCACTTTTATCTGGACTTTCTCTTTCCTTTTTCTTTATTGTACCTCTCCGCAGTGTGGAAATTTCCCTGCAGGGGAGATTTTAGAGAATTTTAAGAGTTCATGTGACTCAGACTACCCGCCCCTTTTGATCTTAAACTACCCCCTGCATTCACTCACTATTGGTGCTCATAAAGGTCCTTCCAATTTAAGCAGCTGTTTTCAAGTTAGCTCTCTGAGGTTTCTGGTAAACATCTGTTGGTATGTTTCTCTTTTGGAATTATCAAGTCTACTAGAAGCCCAGTTTTTTCCTTTTGCTTCATTCTGTACATTTTTAATGCCAGGCATTATTACGATTGATGGTAGTTTGTCTCCACATTGTTGTATTTTTTAGGTTATATTGAAAAATTTTTAATTTTGGTTATGTTGTTTGTTTCTTTGTTGCTGTATAGATGCTCTGACTAATTTTTATGAGGCATTTGGGGAAATTCAGAAGTTATACCATCATGCCCATGAACAAAATTTTTCTTGGATTATTCTATTTAATATTCTAACAATCCTTTGAGCTGTTATAATTCTTAATCTCATTTTATGGAGGAGACTAAAGCTTTAGTGGTTAGATAAATTTTCAAGTTAAGCCTCTAGTAAGAGAAAGATTTCAGATATGAAATTTGCCTTTTTTTTTTTTTTCTGTAGAGCACATACTATTAACCATCCTGATTGGCTGCCACCAAGTACAATTGAAGCTTGATATCAGAGTGATAAGTAGGAAATGGACAAGGGAAGAATAGGGGGAAGTTTGTGCTTGTTCCATGTTAAGAGAATGGAATGGACAAAGGCCCTGATACTTAGCATTTGAGAAATTGATAGCAGGCCAGTATGGCCAGAACCTCATGAACCAGGAGAAAGCCATGAACTGACAGATGAGGGGTAAACAGGGATAGATGATGCAAAACATTGTAGAACATAGCCAAGACTTTGGATTTTATGAGAGGCCACCTAAGTGTGTTGAGGAATGTGGAAAAATGACATGGGAGCTCAGAAAAAGTATGTATTAACTCTACTTACAGGTCTAAATTAGGTATCTTGGACTTGGAGTCATTTGTTGATTATATTGTTGGGCATGGCGTCTTGGACATGTATAGGGCATTCATGGATCAGTGGGATGTTAATTAATTAGCCAAAGAAACAAAGAATGTATTTTATAGACAGAAGTTGACTTTACAGATAGCAAGGCTGGAATTAAAGTGATACCTGGTGTGAGGAAGAATCAGAGGAAATGAAGCTAAATAGTGAAGACAAAGAAAAGTCACTCCTTGCTCAAGAGATTGTGGGAACAATGACTTTCCCATCACATCAATTGCTGTTGGGAGAAGAGTCAACCTTGGACCCATAGAGCCATGTGGCATACAGAAACTAAAAAGTGCTGCTGTCCTTTGAAATAAGAAAGCAGTTTTTTTTTTTTTTTTTAAATAAGGCCACACTGTCTTTTATAGTTTTCAGGATCCTGGACCAAAGGTCCATGATATAAATTCTAAACATATGAAGATGCTATGGACAGTAATGACTCCACTGCCCTTGCATTTCATATTGTTGTTTTTGTTGTTAGCTGTCATGGAGTCAGTTCCAACTTGTCTTTTATTACAGTCACTGAGCCTTTGTTAGTGGGTTCTGTGATGTCTCTTAGAACATTGTAACATTTGGTACTTTTCCCGTTCTCATTCAATGAAGTATATATATTAGGAAAAACAAGTGGAAAGAAAGATACCTCTGACTCGAATATTATTTTTATATGAATTCAAAGGTATAAGGATGTCTAAGTATAGGTATCTCTGTTTATATGGGACTTAATATGCAGCATCATTAAAATAGAAATTAAAAGCATGTGCAACTAAAGTCAGTTTCATCCTCCATTGACTTTTTAGCGCCAATAGAAGTTTGATGTTTCCATTTAAACTCTGGCTTCTTTTTCTTTGGTATTATTAGGAAATACCTGTGTAAACGCCACTGCATAATGTGACACAGATCACAGACAGATGTTATGAACTTCAAACAGGCGGTTAGCCAGCAATAGTTTCGAGGACCTCTTGTTACAAAGCCTTGTATTATTCCGACTCATGAGTCATCTCACCACCTCCATGAGATGATTGACTGTGTCTTATGCATCTTTAGATGCCCAACTACATTCCATAAAGATACAGAAGTGGCTCTATGACAGTCCTCAAAAACATGGGCATAATTGGACATCTACTTGGTACAAAGCCCCATTCTTGATTTTAGAGACTATCAAGACGATGAAGATGTTATACTTGCTCTTAGTGAACATACATATTCTCTTTGGGCATTTTGTAAGCAACTTTAGATGAAACAAATAATGTGATGTATATTATAAATATTTTTCTCTTCTGTTATTTTCCTGTACCTAAAACCTCTGTGAGGGCATTGACTGGGTCATAATGCATCACTCAAAGTGTCTAGAATGAAACATATTTTTGTTGTTGTTGTTAAAACAATCACCTTATTGGGAAGACAAAGCCAAACAACCTGGAAAAGTTTAAAAATGTTAATAAGATATATTAAATATTCAATATGACAGATCAGAAATGATCACAAATATTTATTTACTTGTATTTCATTTCTGAAGATAGTATTAGATGAGAATCTCTATTTCCTTTTCTTATGGATCTTGCAATTTTGGGGGAAATTAGCAAAAAGCAAGCACTCTAGAATCAAAATATTCTAGAATATTTATAAAGAAACATACAAACACATGGGAATGCAAAGACCATTTGTAGAAATGGCTATGGGTACAGACTGCTATGTATTCATGCGTTCAGCAACAGTTTAATTTATTCTTTGGGAATCAAGCACACTGCCTAATAGTTAATAAGGGGATAAGGTGAGGCAGGGTATCTTAGTTATCTAGTGCTGCTATAACAGAAATACCACAAGTGGATAGCTTTAAAGAACAGAAATTTATTTTTTCACAATTTAGGTGGCTAGAAGTCCAAATTCAGGACACCAGCTCTAGGAGAAGGCTTTCTCTCTCTGTTGGCTCTGAGGGAAAGTCCTTGTCTCTTCAGCTTCTGTTTCCCAGTTCCTGGGAAATCTCCATGTGGCTTGACATCTATCTTCCCCCATCTCTGCTTGCTTAATCTGTTCCTTTCACATTTCCTAAGAGATTGACTCAAAACACCCCCTACACTAATCCTGCCTCATTACCATAACACAGACAAACCATTCCCAAATGGGATTCTAACCATAGGCATAGAAGTTAAGATTCACAACACATATTTTTTGGTGGACACAGTTCGATCCATAACATAGAGGTTGTGCAACAGACAGCGATATACAAAGGGAAATAGCCGGTATGCAACAGGTTTTTGCTTGGAATTTATTTGTGTCATAAAACAACCATGTTTGGCTTGCTGGAGCATTTTGAAAATATTCTGCTCCTATCATTAGTAATCATAACATTTCACTGGGCATCAGAAAGCCATTCTTTTCTTGCTTTATCCCTTCACTGAAAATCGATAGTTTTTGCCAGTAGGTTTCTCTCTCGGAGTACTTGGTGGTTTTAAGCATTTTGTTAGCTGTTTTCTATAAAATGCATTTTTTCTTTGAAATTGAAAATCTCCTGTTTTAGTTTGTAACAACTGCTAGGAGTGACAAGGCCAATAATTTGGATAGTGTGTTCTGCTCTACTGGCCATTTAAAATGTCTCCAGTCTCCATAAATAGTAAATGATCAGCCTTCTATTTTATGGATTTTAGCATTTCTCCATCAGCTAATTTTATTACTAATTCCCACCACATGTTTAGATCTAATGGCCCTACTTTATTTCTTGTCCATGCCAAGATAATCCTCTTTGCCCGGAATTCTATTTTCTGTGTCTCTGTCTCCCCTATCCCACAGGCAGAGCCACAGTTCAATCTGTGAGACTCTGGGGTTTTGACCATAGTCATCTAGTTTTCTTTTCTGTGATCCTGCCGACTTACATTGGGGAAAGTGTGGGTGGCCTGGCAGTAGAGAGAGCAAGGCAGGGAGGCAACCTTGCTAACTGTATTTTCTGGCTTCCTGTCAGTCATTCTAGGGAAGGTTAGGACAGAGGTGAATCCAAGTTTTGCGGGCCTGGAGGTTAAGAGGATAACCTCGTGAGCACGGTTTAAGCCTTTGCTTCTATCACATCCACTTACAGTTCGCTGGGCAAAGCAAGTCACATGGCAAAGCCCAAGGTAAGAGTGGCAGGGCATGGGGGTGGGAGAGTTTTCTTTGCTTATCATGTATCTGTGACTAGGATGTGAATGTTACTATTCGTTTACAGGGCAATAACAAATTGGCATGAATAATGTCAACTACCACAGAATCCACCACAAGCTGGATCAAAAAAAAATTTTTTTTTCATTGATACTGACTGACATCAACAGCTACCCCTGATCTAGTCAGCCAAGGCATAGACGTTGTTATTATTAAATGCCATCAAGTCGATTTCTGACCCATAGCAATCCCATTTGGTAAAGTAGAACTGCCCATACAGTTTTCTTGGCTGCAGTCTTTACAGGAGCAGATCACCAGGTCTTTCTCCTGTGGAGCCACCTGGTAGCTTTGAACCACCAACTTTTCAGTCAGCAACCAAGCACTTAACTGTTGTACGACCAGAAGTCCTTAAATGAGAGATAAACCAAAAAAAAAAAAAAAACTAAACCAGTTGCAGTGGCATTGATTCCAACTCAAAGCCACCTTATAGGACATAGCTGAAATGCCCCATAGGGTTTCCAAAGCTATAATCTTTACAAAAGCAGACTGCCACATATTTCTTCTGCAGAGAGGCTGGTGGGTTTGCATTTGCCATCCAGTCGATATGGACTCATAGCAACCCTATAGGACAGAGTAGAATTGTCCCATATTGTTTCCAAGGAGTAGCTGGTGGATTTGAACTGCTGACCTTTTGGTTAGCAGCTGAGCTTTTAATCAGTGCACCACCAGGGCTCAAGTTGAGAGATAAAACCCAAAACTCATTGCCACTGAGTCAATTCCGACTCAGCAACCTTGTAGGACAGAGTAGAACTGCCCCATAGGATTTCCAATTGAGAGATACCAAAACCAGCCAGACCCCTTGCTACCAAGTGAATCCTGACTCATAGGGACCCTAAAGGATAGAGCGGAACTGCCTCATAGGGTTTCTGAGGGGTGACTGGTGAATTCCAACTGCAGACGTTTTGGTTAACAGCCAAGCTCTTATTCCCTGCGTCACCAAGGCTCCAATTGTGAGATAACCCACTGCTGTTCAGGTAATTCTGACTCATAGCAACCCTCTAGCACAGAGTAGAACTGCCCCACAGGGTTTCCAAGGAGCACCTGGTAGATTCGAACTGTTGATCTTTTGGTCAGCAGCCTTAGCTCTTAACCACTATGCCTCCAGGGTCTCCAGTTGAGAGATACAAACCGAAAAAACAAACCCATTGCCATCCAGTTGATTCCAATTCATAATGACCACATAGGACAGCATAGAATTCCCCCATACAGTTTCCAAGGAGTATCTGGTGGATTCGAACTGCTGACGTTCTGGTTAGCAGCCATAGCTCTTAACCATTACACCACCAGGGTTTCTAATTGAGAGGTAAGGTGGGATAAAGTTTACTCTACAGAGAAAGAGAACAAGGAAGCAGAACGACAATGTAAAAAAGATACATGAGAGGCAGAGAAGGCTCCGTGGATTCCTGAGAGCTTTCCCTTCCTTATTTCTAGCTCCTTCCTGAGACAGCTTTCTTTTCATTCTTTGAGACTTTCCCTTACCCTTCTGTTATATTTCTATTTTATTCTTAAACTAGCTCAAGAGGTGTCCCTGTAATTGGAAGCCAAGTGTTACCAGTAGATACAGAAGGATATTACTCAGGGCAAAATCATATATTAGATTCCCAATGAGCCTAGCATCCCAGACCTGGCCAGTGTGAAGCTAGACTAGGCCATCTCTCAGTTTCCTTCTAGGTTAGAAGCCCTAGAAAAAGGGCCCTGTGAGACCCCACTATTGTGGAGAATCTATATCATCTTCACATTAACGTGTTGTTAGAGGAAAAAACTCAAAGTTTGTACTTTCATGGTAGAGCATAACTGATTACCTTCTTTCTGAGTCCAGATTCAGCATTTCGTATTACAGGTTTTGAATGTGTGTAAAGAAAGAACAATAAGCCAAAGGAGCAGAAAGAGTTAACTTTATAGACAAAAGTTGACTTTGCAGATAGCAACGACCTGTGTGCCCAATACTGCTTGGGGGATAAAATTGCTTTTTTCTGGGCAAGGAGCTTTCAACCAATCAACTTAACCCACTCTCCACTTCCTTGGAAAACTGGATGACAAGTTGAAAGCTCATGCTTTGGGTATATTGCTGGTGAACACAGCAGAGGTGCTGTCTCCTGGGAAAGAACAGGCAGCAGCAATGACCCATCTCGCATCTACCTGTCATGAGCAAGACGGTTTTTCTTACTTAGTAAGAGCTACACCATGGATAGAAACATGAGTCCCAGATGTCTTCACATGCAGCAGGACAAACCTGCTGCAGTCTTTCTCATGTAGGTTGGACTATGGAGTTCCCACTGTGTACCCAGGTGTTAAACCGGCCACTTGGTCAAAAAAAAAAAAAACAGAGTGGTTCCTAAAGTCTCCTTCCTCTTGGGTTGGCAGCATACTTATTTTGGAAAGATTTGGACTTGAATATGATGTGTACAACTTGCTAGTTTTCTTACATTAACAAATTACTCAACTTCATTAAGCCTCACCTGTAAGGTCGAGAAAATAATGCCTACTTCATAGAGTTATTGTGCCTAATAAGAAAATGAGGTATACACAGTGCTCAGCGCAGTGTCTGGAAAATGGTAAAATTTGCTTTTGTTCCCCCCTACTATTTTCTCTTATTTTGCCTTGTTGCAGTAACATTATTACATGGGTGCACTGTAGATGAGACAGCATTTTTAGGAGAAAATAAAGGGCCTATCTCTTGACATTTTAGTCTCCATTGATCTTTATCTCAGTTTTATCCAGGTATTTTCTGGACTAAAGCAGTTCCATAACTTTCCAGGGTTTTCTGGATACTATGCCGTGTCTCCATAGAATATTAGTGTCACAAAGTGCCTTAGAGTTATTCATTTTACAGACGAAGAAACAGACCTCAAAAGATGAGGTGGCTTGCTCAAGGTCATTCAGCTAGGTAATATCATTGCTGAGCTTAGAATCTATTGTAGTCCTCATTCCATTTTGCCATCCAACCTAATGTCTGAAAAGTGAAGTCACGCATTTCTCTGGGCAGCTTCCTCCTAATTTTCTAGAGAAAAGAACAATAATAAAAATAAGAAGAACAAAATGGGGAAAGCACTGTTTTTTTCCTACTTTTTCTTCGCTCCAGATTATCTGCTTTTGTATTATACATGAGAATTCACAAGTAGGAGGCAGAAACACAAATATTATAGAATCAGTGTGAAGTAAACAAGTTCATAGAGTCCACATACCTCTGAAAACCAATAATCTTTGAAGGGTGCTCCCCAGGACCCAAAAAGAGAGGACATGAGCCCTCCTAGAGCCCCCACAAAGCTAAGGATCCAGGAACACTCAGCAGGGAACTGATGGCATGATTCAGAAATATGCTTAAGCACACAGCAGTGAACAAAGTTGGACCACCTGCATTGCCAAGACCTGGTATTTGTTCGAAACAGAATGAAAGAGAGAGAAAGAAAAAGAAAATCCATTGCTTTAGTTAGTTCCAAGAGTAATAGGTTGTGGTTGTTATAATGTTCCACGAGAGGGTATCTACGTGAAGTAGCCAGATCTGCAAATTTACAGCTGTGCAACTGAGAGTTCAGAATGAGGGCCAGAACATATAAAGAAGGGCTGGTAGGAAGAGCCTGGTGATGACTAGAACTACAGGGGCACATGATACACATGACTTAGACGCAGAGAATGGCTGTTTTCAAACTTGAGACATCTTTAAGTGGCGTATTTTGTACTGTATACAGATGTGACATAGAGAATGGCTAAAGATGCTACATTTTGGAGGTAATGAGCACCAGAGAACATCAAAACTTCAATGCACTGTGAGCAAAACAGGCAATGAGTGGAGTAGAGTCTGGGTGAAAAGAGACTACTGGCATTCAGGGCAGCAAAAGGACTTCACGTAGGACGTGAGACTGCGTTCAGTTCACCCAAAGCCCCAGACCCAGGCTGAACACTGTCCCCTTTTCTAGTTTTCTTTTATTTGGCTTTAGGATCTTTATCTGGGCAGTTTATTTGGGGCTGTTGTGGTATCATCCATTACTAACATCCCAATTCCAACTCATGACTTCTCTAAAAATTGAGACCATAAGATGCTATTTCTTACATTGCCTCATTGTGTTTTCCACTGTCTGTACCTGTCTACGTATGATTCTCTTCACCAACCCAGCCTCGGTATGGTGATGACTTTTATGTTTCTGCTTCCATAATTCCCAAGCTCCTGAGTCTTCCTCACAGAGCTCTTCAAAGAGTTTTTATTCACTCCCATTTCTCCAAACATCTGTGTCTTTTTCCTCCATCAATGACTCTGGAATAGATTCCTTCTTCCCAAAATTCCTGGCATTGCTCATTTTTTCTTACTATACCATATGCAAACACTGACTTAAATTTACTAGTTCCCTTTATTCGTGTTTTTGACTGATTCAGCTTCTGAATGATCAGGTAATTTTGCCTACTGGTGGCATAGTGGTTAAGTGCTACAGCTGCTAACCAAAAGGTCGACAGTTTGAATCCATCAGGCACTCCTTGGAAACTCTATGGGGCAGTTCTACTCTGTCCTATAGGATCGCTATGAGTCAGAATTGACTTGACAGCAACAAGTTTTAGGTTTGGTACATGCATGTATTATGTATATGTATATAGGTGTATATATGTACACACACACATACTAAGAAGATACAGAAGCATAAGAGAAAATTTTTCAGAATCCATAGTAAAGAGAACTATTCAGTAGGAATACTTTAAGTGCAGGGGGAGTGATGTGTATGTTATCAGGTTGTATAACAAACCAGGAATTTATTACAAGGTACTTAGGCAAGCTTGGAACATTGCTTTGATACTTAAAAAGGGAACAAACAAGTTTCCAGGTGGAGAAAAATCTTTGTTTATTCAGTTTAATCATTTTGACCAGCTACCCACAGATGGGAAACCTTGGTGGCGTAGTAGTTAAGTGCTACAACTGCTAACCAAAAGGTCGGCAGTTCAAATCCACCAGGCGCTCCTTGGAAACCCAATGGGGCAGTTCTACTCTGTCCTACTGGGTTGCTATGAGTCAGAATCAACTCGACGGCAGTGGGTTTTGGTGGGACCCACAGATCTCTGAACTGGGGCAGTTACTCTCTGTCCACTCCCAGAGAGGACATACATTTCTGAGCTTGTGCTGTAACATGCACAATTATTTATCCGACACAGAGGTGTAGACTATACTCTGTACCAGGCACGGTGCTGAGGATGGGTGGTAAAACAGAGGGTGGAATCGGCAGGGTCCCTGTCCTCACGGAATTTGCCATCCAGTTGGAAGAAAGATACCTATACCCATTTCCCTGTGCAATTCTGTGGTTAATTATAGGTGCTTTGAAGGGAGTGTGCAGGGTATTATGAGAACTCATGAGAGGAAAATTGATCTGGTGTATTTTTTTTTTTTAGGGGCAGGAATGGTCAGAGAACTTTTCCTTGGAGATGTAGCAGTTAAGCAATAATATGAAAAGTGAGGATGATTAGGGAAAGAAGAGGGTGTCAGAGGGTGCTTAAAAGCTAAAGGAACTGCAGCATGTGGACACCCCCAAGCACGGAGGAATGGGCCACAGCTCAGACAGGTGGCAAAGGCCCACGTGCACAGGATGTGGGGAAGGCTAGCCGGAATTGAGGCAGGTGACACAAACAAGGACCAGATCAGCAGGCTGGGTCTTGTGCATTGTGTTGAGGATTTTGAATTTTATTTCAAGTACAAGGGTAGTCATCCAGGTGAAAGTGGAGGAGGAATTAACAGGAGAGAGATATTATTAGTGGTATCCTGGAAACTATGACACTAAATGTATTTAAGCTGGAGCAGGGCTTGGTTTTAGTGAGAACATCCTGCTTTTGAGTGATACAGAAAATACTTCTTTGAGCATCACTATTTATGAGTGTCTTTTTTTTTTTTTCCACAAAGGATAAATAACAAAGAATTTCATTGCATTCTTTTGTCCTTGCAGAAGCCATCCAGAACTTCTGCTCTTGACTACCCTGACAGGCAGGGTGGAGAAAAATTTTTCTGTGAGGAAGATAGAGGCTTCTGGAGTGCTACCTGGCTTTCTCTTGTTAGTTGCAGAAATTCAGCACTTTGAGAACTTAGAGGACCAAAACTGTTGGGCATGGGGACATCATCTAGGGAGCTGGGGGTGGAGTGATTGTCTTTGGGAAAAGCAATAGCCGTGTTACAATTTGGAGGACAGTTAAGCTATCCCCCTCACCCAGATTCCCCACTACTTCCAGCGCGAATGTTCACACTTTTGTTATGCAGGTTAACCTGGATAGAACTGGATTTTTAAATGGATTAAATATCAATTCGAAGTTAACAACATGAGACTTGACCAAATCCATAGAAATTACCAAAATCAACACCCTGAGGTTCATTTCACACAGAGAATGTACAGAATTAGACAAGAGATTTGCTATTGATTTTTGGCTGCTACTGCCTCCTCTCATCCATTCTGAGGGACTTGTTTAATTTTTTTCTCTCTCCAACTTATCCTTGCTTTTCATGTGTTCTGGCACTAACTTGCTTCCTTTGCTTTCTTTGCCCAGACAACAGCACAAAACACAACAAACAAAATACACTCCCTTTTCCCAGTACCTCTTACTACCACTTTTCTCACATTTAAAAAAAAAAAAAAAAAAAAAAAAAATTTTTTTTTTTAATTCTTACTGATTGTTTTATGGAGGTAAAGTTGAGTAAAGGAAAATATCTGCAGAATTGAACACAGGAATATCATATCAAAAAGAACCCCCTAACAGTCAGCTCCATTATAATGGGGAATGAGTTCCCTGGAGAAATAGTATGAGACCAATCATCTATGTCGTTTGAAACTCAACTGGACAAAGTCATGGAAGATATGCTGCAAGGAATGCTTCAGCTTTAGCCAAAAGAGAATAAGGAAAATGAACACAAAGGATTTATTGTCTCTCTTTGGCTCAGTTTTTCTCTAGGCTGAACTCTGTAAAAAAAATTTTTTTTTTTTTTTTGTAGCTCCTGCTAAAACCCACTGTATCCATGGATAAACAGATACCCTGTTTCTCTGCTACAACATGCCTAACGAAATAAAACAAACACACAGGTAAACAAATAAACAAACAAAGGATGATATTAAAGAATCCCTTCTTCAGTTATCAAGAAGTAGCTTAGACTCACGAGTGAATTCTGTACTTGGAACTTGCGACCTGAGTTCTAATTCCAGGCCTGCTCCTGATTCTAGAGCAATTCTATGGAAAAAGGTCAGTATGTGTTCCTAGCATTTCATGACAAGTTTGCCTACTTAGATATCACTTCCTGCAATTTCTGAGTATCATTTTTATCCAAAAAGAGCAAAGCAACCTCCCCACAAAAAGCACTCATCTTCTGATTACAAGGTATTATATCAATTACTCTGAGGTCAACTTGTTTCTGTGTTTCTTTTTTAAAAATATATACCAGCTTTGTAGACATCACAGAAAACTTTTCTAACCGAAAATACATGCTATGTAAGTTTCATGGTATTGAGATAGATCAATGACCCTATCACTTAACACTCTAAACTTAAACAAAGGTGATGTGGCTTTTTATGACAACAGTGAAGGAGAGAATTAGCCCTCATTCTTCCCCAGACCTTCAAAGAAAATCCACTATGTTCTGATAAGCCAATAGTGCAACATGCATAGCTCTTCTGGTCTATATGTCTCTGTGGTTGGCAGAAAAATGCCTCCCCTAAAAGATATACACGTCCTAATCCCTGGAACCTATGAATATATTACCTTACATGGCAAACAGACTATGTAATGTGATTAATTTTGAGATGACCAAATAACTACACACTGAAATAACGATGTTTTAATCAGAAGCCCAGAAGCATTTGCTGCTTGTCTGTTTGCACCCAATTTTCATGCGTATGGAAATTCTCGTGCAAACTGTCTTGGACTTCATATTGCTGGGATGAAGAAGTTAATCCTTGACTGGATCATTCTGGTGATCACTTTGCAGGACTCTCTGTTTTTTGGCTCCGTTATTAAAAACCCTACCCAACCCTGACCAGGCCAGGGTACTAAAGACTTTTCCATGAGTTCGGGAAAAGCAGCTCATGGGGGTTGCAACAATCAATTATTGATAAGAGTGACCAGAAGCGACAGTAAATATATGCCATTGCACTGTCATGAGCTGGAGCCTGCTATCTCGTGCAGCTGATTGGTTCCTTTTTCCAGTCACAGGTAACGATCAAAAACCTCAAAATCCTGGCCTAAAGGATATCAAGTGCAAAACATGTAAACTGGTACATTTGGAATGAATACTGTGGGCACTATTCTCAGGAGAATACCAAAAAACCCAAACCTATGGCTGTCAAGTCAATTCTGACTCATAGTGACTCTATAGGACAGAGCAGAACTGCTCCATAGGGTTTCCAAGAAGCGACTGGTGGATTCGAACTACCAACATTTTGGTTAACAGCCAAGCTCTTAACCACTGCACCACCAGGGCTCCATTCAAGAGAATAGGGTCCCTCAATGAAGAAGTTAATCAGACTTCCGCTCAATTGCTCTTCAAGGATGAACTATTCTATGTTCATTCCTCATATATCCCTGATATGATGGACTCTGTTATTGTCACTTGCCTAAGTCACTTTTGAGTCTCTAATCTACTGTAAAACTCTTTTTGATTTAACAATTCCTGTATTGTTGGGCCCTGCCTTCTGATTTTTAACAAAGATTCGTTTCAGAAAAAAAATAAGTAAAAGAACTACTACTTTGAATTTTTGTGTTGTGGTTCTCTTCTCTTGTTTCCCTGAGAAAAGGCTTGCCTTTGTAGAAAACAGCTGCCTCCACAGGCACAGCCAACAGAGCTGGGGATCCCAGATGCCATGTCAGAGTAAGTCAGCAGGCAACACTCTCTGGATTCTGTAGAAGGCGCCAAGAAATGGAGTATTTGGAGTTTGTCCAGTTACTCAGGCCCATTGTAAATAGTGGTAGTGGGGTAGTAACAAGCATAATAATAACAATAAAATAATAGAAATGGCATACTTTTTTTTATTGAGTATTTCCTACTCTAGGTGTTATAATGGGAACAGTAACTCATATTCTCACTCAGTAGTCACATAAAACTCGTCAGATATTTATTAATATTCTTATTTGTTTTTCAGATGAGAAAAATGAGCTTTAAAGAAGATAAGTAAAAAAAAAAAAGTTAAGTGTGTTTCTGAAGAGCACACAGACTTGGGTGCGATTCAGAAGTAAATACTCCTTGTACCACTAGTGGGCAGGTTTAGAGCAGAGCACGTGAACTGGCTTTTACAGTTGGTAACTTTTTTGAGCCATATGTGTCTGATTCCCTTCTATCCCACAGTCACCACCAACATAAGCAATGACTAGGTTAAGGGAAAAGGATAGGAGAAGGGAGCAATATAGAAGGTTAAACAGCATTAGTCAAGGTGGAATGAGTATGTTGCATTTTTGGGGAGATGGAGAGAAAGTGGGCATGAAAGAGCTCAACTGGTATCAGGACCAAGTAACCTAACAAAAATTAATGTGTCCAAATAATACAACCAACATAAATTCTATGATTATTGCCAATTGTCTACTGAGAGTCTCCTGAATGATGGTGACAAAGAGACTTCCCATCTCACCAAGCCCTTTTCTTTATGAGTAATAGAACTCAAAACTCACCTCTTCTAAATAGTCAACCTAAGATGATGTCTACAGTGACAGAGGCAAAAATATTCATTTATAAATCCACCATGACCTAACATATGCTATAGGCAAGGCATTACACTGCTACTCCTTGAGAATATTGAAATATACAAAACAGAGTTCCTCCCAATTAAAAAAAAAAAAAAACTCACAATCAAGAGAGAAAAATTAGGAGTCCCTCCTGATTAAAAAAAAAAAAAACTCACAATTTAAAAAAAAAAAAAACCACAAACTTTACAGAAAAATAAACATCTGATTGTAATATACAATGGAAGTTGTATGGGACAGTTAAGGACAGAGTTTTGAGGCATCATATGAGAAAGCTAACCAATCCATCCTAGTGGAGAAAAAGAGACAGGTGAAGATAGTTAAGTACTAACTTGAAGGACAGTAGACCTTACAAAGTAGATGAGGCAGGGGAAAACATCAAGAAAAGAGGAATGGCATACAGAAAAACAAAGGATTAAGAAAGGACGGTGTTCAGAGAGTTGCAAATATTCAAATATACTGACATACAGGCTACACTGAAGTAGAAATTAAAGGATGTTAAGTTACCAAAAGAGACAGGAATCCAAATTACTGACATTGTGGTTTATATTAACCTTCCCACAGAGAACAATTGTAAAAACACATATATATGTATATATACACACATAGCATACAAACATACACATACATACATAACCATGTATGCTTATATTGTTACGTGGAAGAGCAACTAACTCAGTACCAGTGGGGCCACAACTTGAGATAAGGACCATATACGATATACAAGGTGAGTTGCACATTTTTCTCAAAGTTTTTCTGAGGGAATTTTCCAGTTTGCAGTACAGTTGGTCCTCAATCAGGCAGTGCCATTTTTACTGGTCTGAAGAGTCAGAGACCAAACTCTAGGACCAACAGAAGAGCAGAAATCTGAGGAGCAAATTCTTGGAGGAGGATCCACATACAAATGAGTCCCAAAATCTGCATACAAATAACCTCAAATCATGGAATGAACCTTAAACTTTTTATGCACCAGAAAAACTTAGTGAAAGCACAAAACATAACCTGGGAATGGGAAAAAAATGTTAGCAGAAATTTCAACAGTCACTCAATGCTGGAGAAATGGAAGTTAGAGTCCAGATAATGCCAAGAGGAGCCTTGGTAAACATCCTGGTATTTCTGTTGAGACCCTTCAAGGGCTTGGCTTTAAGGGTAAGGACCATTCCTTAGGATTAAACACAAAACTGAAATAGATCAATAAAGCCTGAAACCATTCCTGAGAGTATAAAGCTTACTTGTCAAAAAACTACCTGCCTGACAAGAAAATGTAAGCAACTTTGCAGAAGAAAAGATCAAGAGCCTGTTTTTTTTTTTCATTTCCAAGTCCAGTATCTAATCAATTAATTATGACGCATGGTAAAAATGAAGAATAAGTGACTTCGAATCAATAGAAAAATAAAGAAAAATAGAACCAAGTAAATTGGAATTCTCATACAGGAACTTGAAAATAATTATAATTAATATATTCAGAAAATAGAGGAAAGGTGGGGAAATTTCAGCAAAGACTCAAAAGTCCACATAAATATGTCAAACCAAACATTGTAGAATTGAAACATTTAGTCATTTAAATTAAGTATTAGATACATTGGGTATAATACCAGATTAGAAACAGCAGAATGTCTGAAGAAAATATCCAGATTAAAAAGCAGAGACCAAAAATGATTTAAAAAAGAAAACCATAAAAAATGTATGGGATATTTATATATATATATATAAAAACATGGAATCAGAGTCTCAGCATAAGAAACATTTGGAGAAATCCTAGTCATTTTTTTAACTGACGAGATTCAAGATACTCTAAGAACCCCAAGCAGGAAAAAATACAAAGAAAACTATATCTAGACAAACCATAGACAAACAAATACCAAGGACGACAATAAAAACTTAGGAGCAACCCAGGAGCGGCGAGGTTCATTACCTTGAGGAAAACCACAGTAAATTGTTGGCTAACTTTTCAATGTGAATGATAGAAAACAAGAGAATATTGAATGATACATGTACAATGCAGAAAGGAAACAATATATATTTTGTCATCCTATAATTTTACCACAGAGGGAATATGCTCCACAATTGATGACGAATTATAAACATCTTTATATTAACTAATCTGGAAAAATTTGTCAACCACATACTTGCCCATAAAATATGCTAAAGGCTGACAAGTCAGCATCCCAGATGGAACTGCAGCAAAGAATGAAGAGTGCAGCAAACGCCAAAACCCACTGCCGTCGAGTCGATTCCGAGAACAGTACAGGGAAGGGAAAATTTGAGAATGTCACAGGCTAGGTTTTCCAGGAAACTTGCAGGAAGTTCACTGCATACAGTTCTCAGGATTAACATCTCTGGGAATGAAAGAAGCAGGATTGAGTATAGGAAGAAATTTGGCTGTCCTACAGTAACAAGAAAGGCCTCAGCTGATCTTTTGGGTTTCCCTACCCTAACATTTTCCATTCACTGGCTGAGGGCTGCCCCAGGAAATGAGTAAGATGGCTCTCTTCAGCCAAGGGCAAACACTGTGAAGGAAAACCAAGCTTTGAGGTGTCATCTGTTAGTACCACCAGTATCTGGGAGAATGAGTGTTTCACTCTTAAAAGAGTTGGACTTGAGCACTGCAACACTATTTCTACTACATTCCACCTAGTGGGCACTTGGGTCTACTTGTATCATATAAATTCTGGGAGCAGCCACTTCAGTTTTATAATGGATTTTTTTTTTTTTTTCTCGATGAAATGTACAAGGAACAGTTTTGTGGTTTCCGACTCTAAAACATAATCATCTTCTTTACCTACCAGGGATTCTAGATTCTTCTCATCCTGAGGCCTCCACGATCTAGATGAATCGCCTAGTGGGATGACAGACTCATTCCTGGTTAAGTCACCATGCTCTTCCCTGACTTTGCTGCTCCTTTTGTTCATTTGTCACCAAAGCGAGCCAAGGGATTACCAATAATTTCCCAAGTGGATCATTTAGCTGCCAAACCTATGCTTTCCTGTCCCCATGTTTTACCAGTAACCTTGGATCTTCCTTATGATCAGAGCCCTGATGGTGACTCCTTTCCTTAACTAATGGTTAAAGGGGCTCAGAATCCTTGAGTGGCAATCTTAGTTTGCAATTTAGTGGCACTTTTGCTCCCTGGAAGTCAAGACCTTTGAAATTGCAGAGTGCCAGGAATGTGGGAACAAGGATTATTTCTCTCAGCAGTATTGGGTCTTGTGAGGCTGACGTGATGGCAGGGAGCTGAGGCTTTATAGATGCTCAAGAAATCTGTCCATAATACCCCTCTACATAGTGATGAAATTAACTGCTCCAGCCTCCTCCAAGGAAGGAGAGCACGAAGATTTTTCATTTCTTCCATCTGACTGTGAACATTAGAAAGAAATGTAGAAGTACAGACAGGAAGCTGAGGTGTTTTGCAGTAGTTGGCAGAATACATTACCACCTCTGACCTAAAGCGCTGCACATCAGGGCACTATGAACGTGAGGTGTTTGCCACAACAGCTGGCTTTCCCTTCAAGGCTTTGCTTTTTCCTGATGTTTCCAGGTCCCAGCTTGGCTCCCATGACATGATCTGCTATTTACCCATATGCTTCCTGACTAAAGTGAAAAGAAAATCAATAAGCTGTCCATCCAACATCTGATGCTAATGATATTTGTCTTCTGGTTCACCCACCTCCTCCACACTGCAGGGGTCCTGCTGCCTTGCTGCTGGTTCCTATTACATCACCACTCTTCTTTCTTGGTACTGTGGTAAGGAAAGTCCGGAATGCCACCAGGATTGCTTGTTTTCCTCTAATTCACTGTGTATTCTCATTCTCTCTAGATTTTGTATCTGGCACGTTATTGAAGACAGTTGGGGTAATGGCAAGAAGACGGAATTTGGAATTAGATAACCTAAAGCTCTAATCTTCCAATTTTTTGTGTGACATTGGGCAAAGTATTTTACATTTCAAGACATCAGGGCCCTCAGCTTTAAAGGAAAGAAGTTGGCTTAAAATATTTTCAATTTTCCTCTAAGGTAAAAAAATTTGTCATTCTATTATCAAAGATATTTCAAGGATTTTAATTTGCCAAAGTTTGCCAAAGAGAACTAGGTGTTTTATATATTTTATATAATCTTGAAACTTTCTAAGGATGAGGTGGGCCAGGTTCATTGCTACTACTTCTGCCACAGGATGTCTCTGTTTGATTAGGTTTGGAATACTGATTCCCAAATGGACTTAAGTTTGTTTAGTCAGCTGATTTCAAGCATCATGGTATAATGAAATAGTATTAAGTGAGAGCAACACGGAACCAAACGTAGGATCAGTCATGTACCAGCTGAGTGGCCTTAGTTAAACCTCAGCTTCCTCATCTATAAATTAGGGATATTACCTACCTCACAATCATATGTGTAAATCACATAGTACAGTGTCTAAAGGACATTAGGTGTTTATCACACCTTGCCCCTGTCCGCAGGTTTTGAAGATAACCACGGTTAGTAATTATAAATATCAAGTAAAATCCATGTTGACAAAGCTTAAGAGAATGGTCATCATCTCCTTTTGACTAATCGGCCTCATAAACAGGGCCATGAAAATGAATTGCCTTGATGGCAGTGACAGCAGTGCTCAGAGGGAAAGTTACAGCTGTAAACGCCTACATTAAAAAAGAAAGAATAATTTAAAAAAAGAAAGAAAGAAAAAGAATTACCAGTTAATAACCTAACTTTACAATTTCAGGAATTAGAAAAAGAAAAGCAAACCAAACCCAAAGCAATCAGAAGGAAGACAAAAGAAAGGATCAATGAAAACAAAGTTTGATTTTTTTAAAAGATCGATAAACTTGACAAATCTTTATTTAGGTAGAATGAAAAGAAAAAAAAGAGAAGATGCAAATATCTAAAATCAGAAACAAAAGTGGGGATATTACAACTGACCCTACAGAAATAAAAAGGATCATAAGAGAATACTATGAACACTGTGTGCCAACAAACTGGATAATCTAGATGAAATGGACAAATTCCTAGAAACATATAAACCCTGCATTGACAAGAGGAAGCAGGCCTCAACAGACCCATTACAAGTAAAAAAAATAAAAAAATTGAATCAGTAATCAAAAACTTGCCAACAAAGGAAAGTCCTAAAGCAGATGGCTTTACTAGGGAATTTTGCCAAACATTTATAGAAAAAATGACCCCAATTGTTCTTACTTTTCCCAAAATATACGAGAGAATACTTTCTAACTTATATATGAGGCTAGCATTACTTTAATACCAAGGTGAGACAAAGACACCACAAAGAAAGAAAATCACAGACCAACATCAATAAAAAAAATACAGACGTGAAAATCCTAGGAAGACCCACATGGGGTTTCAAGTACAAAGCATTTAGCTCTTCAGACTCTGATGGAATTTATTTTGCATATGAGATATGTGCTGCAACTTTGAGCTGACCGAGTAGCTCCTTAGAACTAAGAACAATTTCAGAATTTCTGAGACCCTTAAGCCTGAGTCTTGGCTAGAGTCCTTATTTCCTGGAAGATGCAGTCAGCAGAAAGAGTTATTTTAAGGCTTAGAATTTTTTTATAGATATTTCGTGTTGCTCTGACATGCTTTATTGCCCATGAATGAGTCCAGTCTATGAAGCTGGAAGTCAAAATCTTAATTTACATTTTCATGAAGCTGGGGATATATTTTTCGTCAGGAGAACATGTCAGCTAATTGTAAGGAGAATTATATCTCAAGAGAACATGAGAATGATATGAATCCTGTGGGTGGAAGTCACAGACAGGTAAATCTGCAAGAGAGAACAATGTTTTAAAGGACCCTGTAATGGAACACCCCACTACATCCTCTAATGACTAGCATAGAAACTTTTAACTTCTGGAAGGAGAAACACACCGAGTTTTAATTCCCAAGCCCTCAGGCTATTTGAAATGCCACACCATGCAAATATCTCACACTTTTACCCACAGGGAAGAATTGTTGTCAAGTCAGTTGCAACTCATAGCGACCTACATATGGCAGAAACACCAGTGCCACAGATTCCAGCATCACACCAACACACAAGCCACCACAGTAAGCCAAAACATCGAGAGCAGCATTCCAAAACATGGAGGAGAGCAGCATTCAGCTGAGATATAGAGAGAAGGAGGTACTGGTGCTATTGTTCAAGCCGCCTGATGTGAGCCCTACCGCTGGACTTCAGAGTTCTGTGAGCCAGCACACTCCTTTTTGGCATAAAATAGATTGGTTTGGGTTTTCTAATACTTGCAACATAAAGTGTTATGAATGATACAATGACATGGAAAAAAAGACCAAAAATTAATTTCCCAAGCTTGATCTCCTGACAACAAAGATCAATCACAAAATTATTGAAATTAAGCACTGTTTGTGTGTGTGTGTGTGTGTTTAATCCAATGTACTTCATTTAGAGATGAGAAGGCTAAGGTCTAACAGTGACCAGTTAGTGAAAAACTATATTTCAAATTCATGGTTCTTAACTGGAAAACCAGTGCATTGTCTACCACCCTTAACATTACTTTAAAATATAGTGGATTTATTTATTTATTTATTGTGGTAAACTCTATGGTTTCTTTCCTGTAGTACAGGAAGAATCAATAAATGGGTCTATATTTGACTATCAATTCATTGAACCAACACTTTGTAAAAAATCTATGTGCAGAAAAAATTTTTAAATATGGAAAAAATATATGAGGCATAGTTCTCGTCTCCAGTAAATTAATATTCAATCTCATAGATTAAAGAGACATTTATTGGACATGCATTATGTATTCCTTGACTTATAAAGAAGGGAGGAATTTTGCTACATACCATGGCATTAATTGTCAATCACGCAGACTTGATTGTCGAGCACAGCACACAGATTTAACCCTGCCTCTTCCACCAAAAAAAAAAAAAAAAAAATTTTTTTTCTTCCACCTACTAATTATTTGACCTTGTACACACTGCTTAACCTCTTTTAAAGCTTCCATTTTCTTATCTGAAAATTGGAAATAGCAATATATATCTTCCTAAGGTAAAGGTTAAATGAAATATTACAGGTTTGAGAGCACAACACAGTGATAAGTGAGGTTCAATAGCCTCACTTATCACTATGCACAAGAAAAGTTGTATAATAAAATGCATGATTTAAATATCAACACCACATTGGGATATGTAGAAGATATCACACAGTGACAGATGTGAGCTATTCAGAGGCTGTAAATTGGCATCTTGTGGGTTGAATCTGGACAGCAGGTTGTTTTATTTGGCCTAAACAGTGTTTTTCAAACATTCAAATTATTTGGCAATATCTAAACATAAGGTATAACATAAATATGTGGATTTTTATCTTCTCTAGGAAAAGCAAAAGACCTGAAAATACTATGTCTAAATTTCTACACTGCAGCAGTAAGCCGAAGCAGAGCAGTGGCGGCCCATTTTTTATGAATATTCACTTTCCCATTTGACGCAGTCTTGACCTGGTCTCCTTTACCCATCTGCAATGACTGCCCTGGCCCTGTAGTTTGGGAACCCTAAACAACACTTATCAAAACTCATTAGTTTCATTATATGTCAAACGGGTTTTACGAAAGCACACACACATACACAATTACACACACACATACATAAATCCTTCATCTTTGACCTCATTTTTCTCTCTCCCCACTGGGAAACATTACTCAAAGAAGGATGGTTTTTCTTTGTACCATTGGCTTTACTTGGTAAGTTACTAATATTTCAAATATTAGTATATGCCAATAGTTTATAGTGAGACTGATTAAGACATCAATAACATATAGTAGAAAAGTTGGAAAGTACAGAATAGAATAAAGACAACAAAAAAGAAATCAAATAGATGATGTTATCAGATAATATTTTAGTAGATACTCAGTTATTTCATTCATGTAAATTCCAAAAAGAGGCTTTGGGGGTTGCTTTGGGGGTGGTAAGCACTGGGAGAGAACATGGTGAGTGATTCTAGCATGGTGGTAATAATCTGTATCTTGATCTGGGGTGCTGAGCTCTACCATTGTGATATATGCAAGCTTTCCTAAAGGAAACATATATATATATATCGATATGTATATGTAGATATATATATGTATGTATATACATCGCCACACTAAAAAATATACCCGTTGCTGTCGAGTTGCTTCTGATTAATATTGACCCTATTGAACAGAGTAGAATTGTCCCAGGGGGTTTCCAAGGAGCACCTGGTAGATCTGAACTGCTGACCTTTTGGTTAGCAGCTGTAGCTCTTAACCACTACGCCACCAGGGTTTCCATATGTGTGTATAAATATATATATACATATGTATATATCAAATATACCAATTATAGAGTCCCTGGCTGGTCTGTCCTATAGGGTTGATATGAATCGAAATCGACTTGACAGCACTGGGTTGGGCTGGTACAAACAGTTAAGCACTATTAACCCACTGAACCCACTCAGAGGCCCCTCAGAAGAAAGGTCTGGCAATCTACTTCCAAAAGGCCACAGCTGTTGAAAACCTTGTAGAATACAGTTTTACTCTGAAACACATGGGGTCGCCAAGAGTCAAAATTGACTTGGCATTGACTGATACCAGTGTATGAATTATATCAGAACCTTTGAGAACATTCATCTGGAGATGATGGAGACACTGTTTTTAAAACTCTGCTCAAAAATACGTGAATAATTTATTAATTTCCTCTCTCTTGCTTCTCTTCTTCCTACCCTCTCTCCTCTGCCACCATCACCACCTTTACTAGGTAATACTGAATATTGCTCCTTCTTTATTTTTTTTTTTTACTTTATTTGTTCACAGATAACATTTAATTGAGAAGTCACTAAAATATATATGTATAATAAGAGCTATTTTAAAGAAGATCCTGGACTTCAGTTGGAAGTACATAATGTTCTGCCTTGATCATAACCTTCAAATTTCTTTATTATCAAATCATTTCTGACTCAAAACCATTAATAAAATTAAAATTTCTATTTTAAAAAGGTAATTGATCATGTTGTCACCACCCTCCCTCAGATTATTTTTAGGCATAGTGTTCTAGATTTTTAAAAGTCCAGAAAAACTTGCTTTCAGTTGGCTTGAGCACACAATATGTTATATTGATTCCAAGAAGGGAGCAAGGGCGATTGTATCCATGTAATTGGAAGCACTAAGTCAGCAATGATCCCTAAATACGGATTACTGTTACATGGGAAACAAGTTGGCTTTGAGGGCCTGTTTCAGTATCTGTAATTACGGTAAGCATTGTCAAACATAAATGAAGAGTCAGCTGCAAGGGCAACAATACATTTATTCCCCTTCAGATTTGTCCTCATTTTTCATGTGAAACTGTTTCTCCCATAAGACAACCTACTGATGATTGGGTGCTCTGTTACTAAAAAAAATTATTTTCTGTGGTATGCAGTTGTCACCCGTGATATCTCAGAGACACATCATTGAAATGGTTCTTCAAACTGAGGTTGCATCCTTACTGTTAATGTTTTGGTAAGAAAATTCACCTGCCCCTGGAACTGGAGTGCCTCCCTCCTTGTCCCATGGGGTAGAGATGACCTTCTGATTTTAAACCTCTGTGATTTCTTTGTTCTCATTATGGTTGAGTACTGCCAGGGGCCACAGCCTAGAGAGAATTTCTCTTTGACCTTAGTAGGCTCTTGCTGAATGTGAAAGAGCAGAAGGAAAGTTCACAAAGAATTCCCAGCAACCCTAGAGTAGAATGATCATTTTGTGGCCTAATCCTGGCACTTGTCAATGTCTATTAATCCTCAGAAACACAGACATTTTTTCCCTAAATGGAAAACACAGTTGTTTACTGCTGCTGAAGCAAGTCTTGCAATTATAAATGAAATTACTAAGAGAAAAAAAAAGAAAATAATGAATAAAAATTCCAAATGAAGTTTTGCAACAGCTTATTGTCAGCAAGCAAGTGGACTAGCTGTCATGAACACCAAGAACTGATTATGACAGGGTTTTTTAGAAACAGGAGAAACTTTTCACTGAACGATGTTGGCCTAACTTGATCATAAATTTTGATATACAGGATGTCAGAAAAGAATAAATTTCATCTCCCAATGAAGAATGCTTATTCAATTCAAGGATGAATTTAATTGCTGGTCTATCTTTTATTTTTTTAGGCAGGGTGTTAGTGGGAGCAGTTGTCTGCTTCAAGTAGAGATCTTCTGGTTTGGAGTTTAGGGTATTCAATGATAATGCCAGGGGGCACCAGAAATTAAAGACTAAACACAGCGCAGCTTCCAGGGTGATTTATATTCTCTTAGGGTCACTATGAGTCAGAATCAACTTGATAGCCACTGGTTTGGTTTGGTAGAAGCCTTTGTAAATAAATATTATTTTATATTAAAACACACAGATGTGTTATAAATTCAAATAAGTAATTTTCATGAATTTGAAAAATAAAAGTCAAGGTTGCAAGGAAAGTTATTGATTGTAGTTTGCTTAGGCTGTGCCCCAAACCCACAGGTGTTTGCCTTCATTCCCTCTGCCTTCAGAAGATGTCAGAGAAGCACAGGGTGAGCTGCCTCCTCACCATTTTTTTTTTTTTTTTAATTTTTATTAAGCTTCAAGTGAACATTTACCATTCCAATCAGTCTGTCACATGTAGGTTTACATACATCTTACTCCCTTCTCCCACTTGCTCTCCCCCATTGAGTCAACCTTTTCAGTCTCTCGTTTCGTGCCAATTTTGCCATCTTCCCTCTCTCTCTATCTTCCCATCCCCCCTCCAGTCAAGAGTTGCCAAGACATTCTCCCGTGTCCACCTGATTTAATTAGCTCACTCTTCATCAGCATCTCTCTCCCCCCCACTGACCAGTCCTTTTCATGCCTGATGATTTGTCTTCGGGGATGGTTCCTGTCCTGTGCCATCAGAAGTTCTGGGGAGCATTGTCTCTGGGATTCCTCTAGTCGCAATCATACCATTAGGTGTGGTCTTTTAATGAGAATTTGGGGTCTGTATCCCATTGGTCTCCTGCTCCCTCAGGAGTTGTCTGTTGTGGTCCCTGACAGGACAGACATCGATTGTGGCTGGGCACCAACTAGTTCTTCTGGTCTCAGGATAATGTAGGTCTCTGGTTCATGTGGCCCTTTCTGTCTCTTGGGTTCTTAGTTGTCATCCTCACAAATTTTGAGATAGTGAATAAATGGGCAAGAAAACCAAAGGGACTTGTCCAGACCATACAGTGTCTACGGGCAAAGCTAGAGCTGAGTCCTCCTTCTCATTTTCCAGGACCCATCGCCTGACTCACACCAGGGTGGAGGGCTTGTACCAGGGGTTATTGAACAGATCCAGGGTAACAGACCATGCCTGGCCCCACTTCCTCCAGCCTGGCTTTTGGGGAGAAATCCACCCCTGGGTTAATGGTGCCTAGTCATCCTCCAAAAACCAGATCTCATCCCTTCCCTCCCTCTGTCCCCACGCTCCTGTGACGCTCTACCCTAAAATAGAACTGAGGTCCCCTTTTCTCTGAACAGAAAATTTTAAAGAGAACTCATTCATTCATCCCTTCTTTCATTCATGTTTATTTAATGAATATTTAATGATAAATTATTATATGCCGTGTGCCATTCCATTCTTAAATATATACCCAAGAGAGGTTGATACATAAGACCACTAAGAGACATGTAAAAATGTTTATAGCAGCTTTATCATAGCAGCCCAAAATTCAGTGCAGTTAAATGTCTATCAACAAAAGAACATGCTTGTTGATTGAGATGCATAGCTAAAACCAGCCGTCATCTCTTCATTCCGGGTGCTTACAGTCTAAGGTAGCAGGAAAGTGGAGTGAATCCACATATGTTTGCTTCATACATCTTTCATGAACCTCATTCCCCAATAGGACTTGTAGTTTCTTTTGGTTTATTACGCTTTTTTTTATTGAGGAATTACAATAAGGTGAACAAATCTTAAATGCATAGCTGAATATTTTTTACGTATCTTATAGAGCATTTCTAGTATCCCTTTCCCACTCAAAAGCACTGCTTTGACTTCCATCGTCACAGATACCCATTAAAAACCCCTTGCTGGACATCTAAGTCAATTGGCATAATAAAATCTATTAAGAAAATATTCTGCACCCCACTTTGGAGAGTGGGGTCTTAAACTCTAGCAAGCAGCCATCTAAGATACATCAATTGGTCTCAACCCACCTGGACCAAAGGAGAATGAAGAACACCAAGGACACAACGTAATTACGAGCCCAAGAGACAGAAAGGGCCACATAAACGAGAGACTATATCAACCTGAGACCAGAAGAACTAGATGATGCCTGGCTACAACCAATGACTGCCCTGACACGGAACACAACAGAGAACCCCTGAGGGAGCGGGAGAGCAGTGGGATGCAGACCCCAAATGCTCATAAAAAGACCAGACTTCATGGTCTGACTGAGACTAGAAGGACCTTCTGTTAGCCCAGGACAGGATCCATTCCCAAAGCCAACTCTTCAGACAGGGATTGGACTGGACAATGGGTTGGAGAGGGGTGCTGGTGAGGAGTGAGCTTCTTGGATCAGGTGGACGCTTGAGACTATGTTGTCATCTTCTGTCTGAAGGGGAGATGAGAAGGAAGAGGGGGTTAGAAGCTGGCGGAATGGACATGAAAGGAGACAGTGGAGGGAGGGATAGGGTTGTCTCATTAGGGGGAGAGCAACTGGGAGTACGTAGCAAGGTGTATATAACTTTCTGTGTGAAAGACCAGCTTGATTTGTAAACTTTCACTTAAAGCACAATAAAAATTAAAAAAAAAAAAAAAAACTCTTGCTGTCGAGTCGATTCTGACTCATCATCACAGGTAAGCTTTGCCTATTCTTTATCTTCTTTTGTGTGTGTGTGTGTTTTGTTTTGTTGTTTTCAATGGACTGGCTTCTTTGCGTAACATTTTATCTGCGTGAGTCACTCAAGTTATTGCATTAGTATTAGTTTCTTTTTACTTGCTGTACAGTATTGCATAAGGAACCCTCGTGGTGCAACGATTAAGCACTCAGCTGCTAATCAAAATGTTGGTGGTTGGAACCCACCCAGTGGTTCCACAGGAGAAAAACCTGGCAATCGGCTCCTTAAAGATGACAGCCAAGAGAACCCTGTGGGGCAGTTCTACTCTGTCGTATGGGGTTGCTATGAGTTGAAATTTACTCGATTGCACCTAACAACAACAACATAGTTTTTATTTACTGTATTCATATACATATATAGTATTTCATATACTATAGTCATCACAATTCATTTATTCATTCTTCCATTGATAAGATATTTAAGCTGACACATGTTCTCATGTATCATAGTGAGAATGTAGCCATGGTGAGAATTATGTAATCTTTCTCCACTGTGTCCTTCAGGGGAAGGGAAAGGTCCTATATTTTATGGGCAAACCTGTTCAACAAAATGTAAGCTGCAGAATAATTATCTAATAAATATCTCTGAATAAGTATTTAATGGTGAATTTTTTTTCAAAGACTCTCATTACCATGCCACACTCTGTATCTCTTCATACTCTCCATCTTCCTTGTAAAAACCAAGTACAGCTACTGCTTCCCTTCTTTAACATAGATTATCCTGTTCTTGTTGAACAGCCGCGAGGTAAGGCGCTTGTGTTCTAATATGCGTAGGTCCCAGTTATATTAATGAGCAGTTTGCAGCTGCTCATGTAGATTGTGCTTGTCTAACTTGGGAGATCATCATAACTTTTCTTGTGTGTAGAAGACATTTTAGTTGATGCAGAACTTTCATACACATCATTTTATTCTTGCAACAACTCTGCAAGAGAGAAAACAGAGATACCATGATCGTCTTCTTACAGAGGTGGAAATATACTCAATTTATATTTACTAAGTGTCTGTTATGTGTCATCATTGTACCGAAGGATCCAGACGTAAAGTTGAGCAAAGCACATTTTCTCCTTTCAAGAAATTAATAGTCTGTTACTGAATGGGCATGTGACAAAGACTTAAAACGCAAAGTGTTAAATACAAACACCAATAACACCATACCATTTTGTATGCATGATAATAATAAATTGTATAAGTTATCATTATTATTATATATGGATTGTTACCATCAACTTTATGCAGAGAAATCAAACGGAATGTATATTAGAGGTGAGGCCTGAAGAAAAAAGGAGAATTTACCAGGAAGACCTTGGGAAGAGGGAGGAAGAAGGAAGGGAGGTATTTTCAATAAGCTTCAATAGAGCTTGTGAAAAGACCTGGAGACATTATGTAGTTTGCAACATCATTCTTGCACCTTCGTGCAAGAGAAGGGTGACTTGCCCAGGGTCATGCAACAACTTAGACAAAGCTTAGGTTCGAATTCACACTCTTTCCCCGTGATATTTCTCCCCAGTTATAAGAATCTAGGCTCTAACCAACACACTGCTTTGAATTTCCTAAATGAAATGCTACCTGACCAATTGCGTCTAAAATGGGTGCTCAGAGCAAACCATCATTGGCATTCTTGATTTCAAGCCATATTACTTTTGGGAAGTAATCACTATGTACTGGTAAATTGCAACAGCTATGATCATAGTAATAACATAACAAGAATAATCAAATGCAATTGAAATGAAAATGCATCAATTCAAGCTGGGCTACAGCTCTTGCAATGTTCATTCAAGTTTCATGTTCTTTATGATTTCTTGGAAACTGTTATAGACTGGCCTCTGCAATTGGGTTTTGTTTGGAAATTTGTGCCTCTAACCTCATCCCCAAATTTGAGAAAGAGAAAAAGCAACCTACATAGTGTCATCTGATCATATACAAGCTAAGCTAGGGCTAGGTAGTGAAGTTTTGGCAATTTATAATTATGTTCACTGTATTATAATCATCTGGCTCAGACTGAACTATGTAAGTTCATGTACACACAGCAATTTGCTTAACAACTGGGTCTTTTGATTACTTTCCTGAGGATGGTCAGAAAGTATAGAATCTTTCCTAGTGTCGATGGTCCCATTCTGGCTGCTTGGCCATTTTTATATTCTTGGTTAGTCATGGTTTTTGTCACTGCTGTTCTATAAAAAGGGGTGATGTGTGGTTGAAAAGGAGCTGTAGTGGGGCAAAGGTTAAGCACTTGGCTGCTAGCCAAAAAGTTGTAGGTTCGAACCACCAGCTGCTCTGCAGGAGAAAAGACCTGGCGACCTGCTCCTATAAAAATTGTTGTTGTTGTTAGGTACCATTAAGTCGGTTCCAACTCATAGTGACCCTATGTACCACAGAATGAAACACTGCCCCGTCCTGCACCATGCTCACAATCGTTATGCTTGAGCCCATTGTTGCAGGCACTGTGTCAGTCCATTTCATTGAGGGTCTTCCTCTTTTTCACTGACCCTCTACTTTACCAAGCATGATGTGCTTCTCCAGGGACTGATCCCTCCTGATAACATGTCCAAAGTATGTGAGACGTAGTCTCACCATCCTTGCTTCTAAGGAGCATTCTGGTGGTACTTCTTCCAAGACAGATTTGTTCGTTCTTTTGGCAGTCTGTGGTATATTCAATATTCTTCGCCAGCACCACAATTCTTCTTTGTTCTTCCTTATTCATTGGCCAGCTTTTGCATGCATATGATGGGATTGAAAACACCATGGCTTGGGTCAGGCGCACCTTAGTCTTCAAGTCAACATCTTTGCTTTTCAACACTTTAAAGAGGTCCTCTGCAGCAGATTTGCCCAGTGCAATGTATCTTTTGATTTCTTGACTGCTGCCTAGGAAAGGTTATGGGGTAGTTGTATGCTGTCCTCTAGGGTCCTTATGAATCGTAATCAACTTGTGGGCATACAACAACAACATGTGGTTGAAGTAACTACAGGATTTATTTTGAAGCTGCATCGATTTTACTTAGGTTGAAAGAGAAAGATGAGGGAGTTTCGGAGACCCTGTTAGAGCTGTTCCAGGTAACCTGAGTCACCAACCTGAACCCTCCACCTTAGAGTAGATTCTGACTCCTAGCAAACCTATAGGACAGAGTAGAACTACCCCGTAGGGTTTCCAAGGAGTGGCTGGTGGATTCTAACTGCCAACCTTTTGGTTAGCACCTGAGCTCTTAACCTCTGTGCCACCAGGGCTACCAGAAGTCACCACTGGTTTGAATTCTGGTTTCCCTGTCTTCTGTTGTAAATAGATTTTTCTCCCAATGGCTTTGTAATTAAGTGGGCTATGGACACATCCTGTAAATAACCAAATGAAAGAAGACACACTGGGCCTGAGGGCAACTCACAATGACAAACCAAGACTTAAATCTTCCTCCTTGGTTTCTCACTCTTCATTTGCCTGTGTAGAAAAATAGCAGAACCCTCTACTCTCTTCTCCATTTAAGATCCAATGTCTAAACCTCGATGCCTGCTCAGTCACTAATTTCCTAACCAACCATTTTCTCCAACAGAGAAACACACCTGAGAGCACTAGGTTGACAAACTGGAGTTGTCTATTGAAATTATTCACTTTGGCTGCATGTCCTCTGGTGATCTTGCAATTTAGTTCATATGTGCCAAGCATGTATTTCCCTGATATATCTAGGCCCCTTCTGTGTGGAGAGAGGACAGCTTTCTGTAGAGTTCCAACTGTCAGTTCCTGATGGGAATGATAGTGAATTCACCCTGATTGACCTATTCTTATCTGACCTCAGCTATGACTTCAGATGCTCTATTCCAGTTGTCAGCAAGTTATGGTCCAGAGTCCAAATTCAGCCAAGCACCTGTATTGATGTGTGCATGTATGTTGTTGTTGTTTGTATTTTAAGCACAAATATAGTTTATTATGAGGACTTTGAGTTTATTTTAAGGATACACTGGTATCTCACAGATCCTAGATGGAATCCATGTCTTTGAAAGGCATCCAAAGGAGGCATCATTCAATGATGAATCTCACTGACTCAGTGCTTTGCCCTAGTTCCACAACTTCCAGGTCACTGCTTGTTTTTGTAAATAAAATTTTATTGGAACACAGGTACACCCATTCATTTACAGCTCAAGACAGAATTGAATAGTTGTAATGGAGGCCATATGTGGTGTGCAAAGCCTAAAAATATTTACAGAAAAGCTTGTCAACCTCTCTTCTATTCTAATAAGCTTTGGACACAATAACTCATTCCCAGTCTATTATTTATATAGTAAAATAATAATTGGTGTTTAAATATGAGGAGTTTTGTTTTTCTTGCAGTTCAAGAACTCAGAGAAAGAGTTGAGGATTAATCCATTAAATTAACCTAGGTGTTTTCTCATGAGAAATGTAAACCAACTTTTTGTATTATCATTATTATTGTTAATTTTCTTATTGTTAACATATATTGTTACTGTCTTAGGTGCCATCGAGTCAGTTCCATAAAAATAGCAACCCTATGCACAATAGAATGAAACACTGCCTGGTCCTGCACCATCCTCGCAATTGTTGCTATTCTTGAGTCCATTGTTGCAGTCACTGCGTCAAGCCATCTCATTGAGGATCTTGCTCTTTTTCACTGACCCTCTACTTTACCATGCATGATGTCCTTCTCCAGGGACTGATCCCTCCTGACAACATGCCCAAAGTATGTGAGATGCAGTCTTGCCATCCTTGCTTCCAAGGAGCATTCTGATTGTGCTTCATCCAGGACAGGTTTGTTTGTTCTTTTGGCAGTCCATGGTATATTCAAATATTCTTCGCCAACACCACAATTCAAAGGTGTCAATTCTCCTTCAGTCTTCCTTATTCATTGTGCATCTTTTGCATGCTATTGAAGACACCATGGCTTGGGTCAGGGGCACTTTAGTCCTCAAGGTGACATCTTTGCTTTTTAACACCTTAAAGATTTTGCAGCAGATTCACCCAATGCAATGCGTCTTTTGATTTCTCGACTGCTGCTTCCATGGGTGTTGATTGTGGATCCAAATAAGATGAAATCCTTGACAAGTTCAATCTTTTCTCCGTTTATTGTGATGTTGCTGATTGGTCCAGTGTGAGAATTTTTGTTTTCTTTATGTTGAAGTGTAATCCATACTGAAGGCTGTGGTCTTTGATCTTCATTAGTAAGTGCTTCAAGTCCTCTTCACTTTCAGCAAGCAAGGTTGTGTCATCTGCATAACACAGGTTGTTAATGGGTCTTCCTCCAATCCTGATGCCCCATTCTTCTTCATATAGTCAAGCTTCTTGTATTATTTGCTCAGCATACAGATTGAATAGGTGTGGTGAAAGGATACAATCCATAGGTAATATATTGTAGCATATATTACCTATGTGAATGAAATATCACTATGCAAAGCATCTTACAGATGCCTTTTATAATCCTCCCATCAACCCTGTGAGACAGGTACTGCTTTACGCCAATTTTATAGATGAGGAAATCAAATTCAGCAACGTTGCATAACTTACCCAAGAAACACACTCCTCCAAGAAATGATAGCCAGAGCTAGGGTCTGAGCCATCCTGACCCAAAAGTTATGATTTTAACCATAAAACTAAACAGCCACATGAAGTACGTTCCATAAAATTCAATCCAGTAACTTGAGATTTATTTGATTATAGTCATCTTAACATTTATTTGAACTCCCTACTTACTGAAGGCACTCTGGTAAATACTGAGGGATTCAGGACCATGAGTAAGACACAACTATATCCTTAGGGAGCTCCATGTTGGGCTACTTTGTGCTCTCCTCTAAAAAGTAAATACTTGAAAAGCGTTAAATCGTTCTTACCTCCAGCTGAATCCCTTTAATTAGTGTGCTTTCCTCTATCCCTTAGCTGATTAAAGTGGTTTGTATGGAGGTGGAAATGACTGATACCTACAGCACTTTCTGAGTGTTCTTACAGAATGTAAATTTGGCTGTTAAGAGGGTGGAGGGATATGGTTTTGAGTTGAAGGACATCACAGTATTAAAGGAAAAGTAGAATGTGGGTCTGGGCTTGTGGGAGACTATGTAAATGAAATAATGAGAGGTAAGAGAAGATGCAGATATTGAACTGGGAGGCCCTCAACAGCAAACCTGTCTCCTAGGTGGTTTAATTAGAATTGAACTGAGGTGGGAAGGTAAGTGGGCACAAAGGACAATTTCAAGTATTTCCACCCTATATGGCTGTATTTGGAGACCCCTGCTGTTTAGGGGGCTATGTCAGGTCCTGAATCTACAAATCCCCCTCTGTGATATAGCTCACATGGCTGTAACACTAATCAGGGTAACCAAAAGCCACCTCCAGAGATGCCCTTAGTTTTGGGAAGTGAGCACCCGATGAGTGAGTACTTGCCTTCCAGGAAGGGAGCTTCCTGCTCATCTCCAGTCTGTCCAATATTATCTTGGAGCACAGTTCACAGGATTATCCTCCCCACCCCCCTTCTCAGCAACAATGAGGCCATCTTTGGCCTGGGATTCTCCCAAGCTTCCTAATTAGAGAATTTCAAATCAATAAGGGGGGCTCCTCTGCTTTTATGCTGCCAGCTTTCATTTGTCCTGATGTCTTTGCTTCCAGTGTCCTAAGCCTCATCTGAAGATGCCAATCTGAAAATAAAGGCTCCAAAGCCACCAGGACCTTCTTTAAAATTAATGGAAGGGGAAAAAAAAGCCTCTTAGGCAGAAATGGGTACAGTACTGAAGCCATCATGAAAAATGAAGACTGACAGTTTAATTTCGCTAAATACTGCAAGACGAAGGATGTCAGCCACAACGGCTGGTGAGCCTGCCCTGGGGGACAGTAATAGACTAAGCTGGAGAAAATTAATAATTATTTTTAAAAATATATTTTCAAGAATTTAGATGGAAAACCTTGGAGTGACTCCCCTGGGTGAGGACTTCAGGATATATTTTGCCCTGATGTCAGTGTATATTTTCTCTGATTTCAGTTCTTTCCATGTAGGCTGAATTGGACTTATTTATTTACTGATGCATAAAATAAAATTCCAAAATGCCTCTTGGTGTTCATCCAAGTGGTCCCTTGCTCAGGTGGTGTGCCCTCTGTGCAACATCAGCCATAGTCTTTGAAGATGATGCCTCAGAAGTGACAAGTACATTTACAAGGTTCAGGTCTTCTCCATCCAGGTGCTTCTCAATTTAGAATCCATCAGACACATCAGGTGCAAGAGGTTCGACATTACAGAAACAGGTAAATAATTACATAGCATGTTCTTAGTTTCATTTGGCGGCAGGGACTGCAACTTTGGGAATAATTACAGAGAGCAAGTTTACTCAGTTTGAAATCAGGCCAGTACTGCAGACAAAAAACGAGACTCCGCAAGGTGGAGAGATGGAGATAAAATTAGGAAATTTACCGTGTTTTAACCTGTATCCAAGTAAGTTAGAGAATAGTGTGAGAAGTGAGTTCCAGGGTACAGACGGTGTAGTTTGAGGAAGTTGAGCTCCAAGGTGCAGATGGTGTAGTCTGCAGGACATTTCTGAATGAGGAAGGAGAATTGGCAGGGAGAAACTTGGTTATGAAGATGCAGTCCCAACAAAGGACTCAGCTGATACTCTGGAGAACTCGGAGACTGGGATGATCCCACAGAGTTGTCCTAAATTGAGGTAAGAGAGCTGGGCATTTATACTCCACATTTACCTTCAGGGAAGCAGATATGATGTTAGACCTGGTGATTCTATTCCGCCAATGGTAATACCAGGGCGGAGGAAGGGAGGTTCTCAGCCACAAAACGTTAGTTCCCAAAACCCTGTACAGTTGGAGAAATAAGAACAATGAGAGTGTCAGTCCTGACATGGGAGCATCTGAGTCACCGAGATCCACTTGCTTCATATAAGTTCTGGAAGTCTCTCCTTCAGGATTCTAGTGGGCTCTATCTCTAAAGTAAACTTATGAGAGGAAAGATAGTAGGATGAACGATCCTTGCCATGAGAGCTTGCCCTGAGGCCACAATTATACTCATCACCTCCCTCCTCTGCTATCTATTCCAGATTCTCCTTTGTTGGCCTAGGTGGCTTATGTAGTGGGGGTGACCCAGATCCTCATCACTGAGAGCCTGAGAACCTTTTCAGGCTATGACTGTTGTGCTTGTCTGTTAACTTCCAAAATTGGTTTGGAGACATCTAAGTGAATCAATAGGGTGAAAAACATATTTCTCCCCAATCTGATTGTAGAAAATCATCTTTACTTCTCTCAATGATCAAAATCCATGACCCTATCGTATTGGTGACTACTTTCCTTACCTGCTATTATCTCAGAGTTCAAAGAGCCCAAAATGACTAGGCAGCAGCCATAGCACACAATTAAATGAGATTTCTAGTGTGTCCCCTTGTTGATGTATTCTCCCTCTGAGAGCCATGCTTTTAAATCTGCAAAGCCCAGAATTGTGGAGATGGATAGCAAATTATTCTGAGGTGGGCCACTGGGAGTGATGTTATGGTAGGCTACCGCTATTTCCACCACTTGCTTCCCAGAATCATGTAGTCTACCTATTTAAGACTTCACACAAGATAAGGGGAATTACATGAAAGGATGTCATCTTGGAAGATGATCCCCATACTCAACAAAGTATCAAGCTAGGGCCTCAGTTGCACCTTCAACAACTCTTTCATTCCTTTGACAGACCAGCAGCTTCTGAGTAGTATAATAGAACCGATGGATGATAGGAAACTCTGGTGGCTAGTGGTTAAGAGCTATGGCTGCTAACCAAAATGTCAGCAGATTGAATCCACCAGGTGCTCCTTGGAAACTATATGGGGCAGTACTACTGTCTTATAGGGTCACTATGCGTCAGAATCAACTTGACGGCAACGGTATGAAGTTTTGTTATATGGGATCCCATCTTGGTAGATCATACACTTAGTAAGATTTCGTAGACTTGTGCTGACTGAGGCTGGCCTGAAATAAGCTACCTCCAAAAGTTAAAGAGGCCTACCAGGCATTATGTTTTCCTCTTCATGGTAGCCGTTATAAGATTCAATAGTTTGTCCTTTATTTTGGAATTATGTCTTGACATGCTTCACAGGATGCCTAAAGAATGCACTGATGTAGCAAGTTCATGAATATTCACGGCTTTGTCTTCTACTCTCTGAAGTGCATGGATTTTATCAAGTCCTCCTGTGTACTTGTCACTTCTTTCTTATATGATCTGATTAGCATGATACCATCAATAAGTTGACCACTGTGATGCTTTATGGAATGTTGAGATGGTTCAAGCATCTTCAGACCATAATAAACACAGAACAAGAGAAGGTAATGACCTCTGAGCTTCTCCATGGGAATGGTTCCCCAGTTACCAGTACATTTCTTATTGCTCTGGTAAATGAATAGTCTTTGATGTTTTCCCATGAAAAAATATTCCTGTGGTGGAATTTCCAGCCTTTTTTTTTTATGGTCTAACCTGTCCAATTCTCTGAGTTTTTTCATTCTAATATCCACCTTCCACCACAAAAATTCTTCACTCAGTCAGAGGCCATTGCTTTTTCCAACTGCTAAGAGCCTAGTCCCATATCAACAAACTCTCCCTTATCTCACTTCTTGTTCTTTTTGCAGCAATCTCAGAATCTAGTTTCATAACATCTTTCCCAATTTCTGCCTATGGAATCTAGGTCTTGCAGGTCTTTTAGAGTATTCCTGTTTTCCCTCCTTAGTATGCCCAAAGGGCTGGCTTATGTTGTGCATTAGCCTGAGTTATTGATCTAGTGGCCCAGAGAAGAGGTGCTGTCTACTAAGTCAGATGCATCTGCATGATCTTCAAAGGGGGAGAGTGCTAGCTTTTAACAGAGAGATGTGGTATGCTTCTGTAGGTCCAGACACTTCAGGGGAATCGAAGGAATCCCCATTTATTAGTTTATCAATTCAATAGGACCCAGTGTCCTATTCCTTCCTGACCTAGGCTTAGCAGACCTACCAGGTCTGAGGACTCAGCCCTCTCTAAAGCTCTGTTAGTCTTATAAGTAAATCCTAGAGATTGTGCTCATCTTTTTCTGCCCCCAGCTGCAGGAAATGTGAATATCTTTTTAAATGCTGACAAGGAGGCCCTCTGACTTTCATACTTAGCTTGTAATTGCTGATTAATTAGCTCTCACCCTTTCCTTATCTTTCTTCAAAGCATCTATTGCTTCTAGAAAAAGTGTCCTTCTAACGCCTATTCCCAGTGTGTCTCAAAAGCCTGATACATTTTACCTGCCAGTACATTTTCTTTCACAGGTATACCATCTCGATTCACCACAGGTAAACATCTTAAAAGTTGTTCCAGGGCCTATGTATGTCCCACATAACACCAGTGATGGAGTCTTCATTGTCGGCCTGCTAGTTGATGGCTCAGTTCAAATCCCATCTTAGAACTTGCACTTTAAAACCACTCCTGGCCACAGCTGTCACAGGTTCTGTTCCTGGAGGTAAGAATCTGAGTTGGAGACTAGTGTGCAGGACATTTACTGGGGTGGTCTTGGAATCAACTCCTGTGGGGAAAGTGAAGGAAGTAAATTTGGGTAGAGGGAGAATTGGGGCTGTGATGCAGTGAAAACAAATGATTCAGACAAGCCTTCAACAAACTCAGGGCCTGAGGTGGCCCTTCAGAATTGTCTAAAAGTGAGGCAAAGGAACTGGACCTTTATACCTCACATCACTCATCATTATAAGTGGGAGCATATAATGTGAACTAGATAAGTCAGCGACAATCAGCCAAGGGCAACCTCTGGAGGGCACTCGGATAAGAGCTTACAGTAGCTCTCAGCCTTGGAGGGGATGGGTGCTCCAATTCTTTTTTAAAGGAATCTAAGCAACATACCACAACATACAGTATAAGACTATAAATGTCTATAAAGTAATAAGAATGTACTAGGGCTAGGCTAGGGTGAAGCTAGTAAGGTACTTGCCTGAGGAGCAAAGTTTAAGAAGGCACTAAAAAAGTCGATGACGAAGATAATATTTTAACGTAATATTTTAAATAATCAAAATCATTGCAAAAAAATCTATGATGAAGAAAATATCAAATTTTTAAATAAAGAGAGATCAGTATTACTGGTTTTTGCCTTTTGCTTCAACCTTTATTATGGCTTGATACAACACTAATGTTATGTTTGGTATTGTTTTATTTGTTGGTTAAAAAAAGAACCCTTAAAATATAAAGAACTATTCATTAACCCTGGGAACAGTGTGTATCATACTGAAATCAAAGCAAAAATTTACTGAGGGTCTATTATACAAGGGATTGAACTAAGGGCTTCACTAAAACACAAGCTCTAATATTTGCAAGATAGGTGTTATTATTTCTATTTTACAGAGGAAACAGGGACAATCCATGAGATTAAAAAATTTTATGCACAGGAAATATTCATTTTTTATGTAAGTCATGGCCTAAAGTCATGTTTTAAAATAAATCAATGTCATAGTTTTATAGTCACACTGCAAACTCAAGAAACTACTCAAAACCTTGATGAAACTTCATACCAGCTACTATAAAATATCAGGTGCAAATAATAATAAAAGTTTTTACTTGACATATGATGAGTATACTAACAACTCTCAAGGCCTTTGCCAGACTTGCTCTTGGGGAAAGAAAATGGTTTGAGAGTCAAGGTCTGTATTATACTCTATATTCCCAAGGATCCTCCAGGCATTCCACATTGACTAGGTAAAATCCATCTCTTCATCTTCATGGTTACCTTCACCAGAGCACTTTTCACAGACTATGCAAGACTAGAATTACCTAAGGTCATGTATCTTTTCTCTATTAGATTGTGAATTCTCAGAAGGAAGAGAATGACTCATTTATCTTTGTCCCACATATACGTTAGAAAGTCAATGAGAATATGTCGAAATTCATTGACATAATACATACATTGAGTGTGCATATTCCTCTCTGACTGCTGTCTGTCCTTCTGTCTCTAACTGTCTCTGTTCTGTCTTTCCCTCTCTGTCTCTCTCTGTTTCTCTCTCTTGCTATATGTAGACACACATAATTTTGACCTGTGATCTCTTCAGAGAAAACTTAACTGCTCCCTACTTTTATCCTGCCCTAGCTCTGTATTTGTGGTCTACTAAGAGTCAGAAAAAGAAACCTCCAAAGGAAGAACTGCTTTTAAGTTTTTTTCAACCTAAAATTGATTTTTAAAACACGTAATACATACATCTCACTGGAGCTGTTAATTAAAGAGGTGTGAAAAATTAGAGATTGTGTGTGTATATACACATATGTGCGTGCATGTGTGCATGCGTGTGTATGTGTCTTAACTTGTGTTCCCCAGAAGCTATCCCTCAGATGAAGATTTGTGTTCAAGTGATTTATTAAGGACATGCTCCCAGGAGAAATCAAGAAGAGAGTGGAGGACAATAGCAAGACAGAGAACAGGAAAAGTCAAGAAAAGGTGTGATTACTGGCAGAGACCCAGCATCAGCCTGATCTCATAGGGCACTCTGGAACATAAATTTACAACTCGGAGTTTACCCCACCCCTAGAAAAAGGAGTAGAAATTTCACATTCCTATCAGTCATTTTTTTTTTTTTTATCAGTCAGTGGCTAAAGGGTGCTAGTGAGGTAGAAGCTTTCAAGAACTTTTGGATTTCTGAGCCTGGAAGTGAAGTGACTCCAATAGTCCAAGGTCAGTTCTCTGAGAAACGTGCTGGCATGAGCCATTAGAAGCAAAGCACAGAGAAGCAAAGAGTGGGAGTACAGAGACACTAAAAGGGATCCAAGGAAGTGGGAGCAAGGCACCACCTGCACCCACTCTGCACCCACTTGTACCACTGAAATCCACTCGCTTCTCACATTAAATTTACTCACCCTGTTCATGGCTTCCTCAAGATATGGTTTGTCACAATTTCTGGGAGAAAATTTCAAGAGGAAGTTTATCAAGATGAGCTATAGCCCCTATTGCTGCAGTTAATCTCTAGGATGTATCTGATAATCTCTTCCACCCACCCATGCATTCTAGATTCTACTTACCTACTCCTTGTACTTGTGTTATTAGTCTAGTTGACTTGCTAGTTGACATCATACAGAACTTAATTACTGAAGGATCTAAACCTCAGGTTACCACCCACCTTTCCACCCATGTTTACTATAATTGCCTGCACAGGAAAACCTGGGCAAGGAACCATCAATAGAGCCACCCCCCTCCACCCTCCTGCACAAGGGATCATCTGAATGACATATTTTTGCCCTATCTCCAATTTCTTAGACTCTGTTATATGTAGATTGGACCACCTGATAATTTCCCACAGGTTACTGACATTCTGTATTAATTTTCAATCTTTTTTCTCTATGTTCCGTTTAAATATGAAGGTATGACTTCAAGTTCACCGATATTTTCTTCTCCAGTATCTAATTTGCTGTTTATCATCCAATGAGTTTTTCATTTCAGCTTGGTAAATGGCACTACCTCCAGAATCAACAAAGAAACATAGTCAGCAGGTATATTCTCAGGTCTTATGCAATAAATAAATCAGCAACACCCTTTCAGGGGAGTTCTGACATCTCTACTTTGTTTACTATGGACCATCATTTATTTCAAGATTCCAAAACTATCCTAGCCATGTTTCAGGACTAGCTCCAGCAACCATTGCCAGGAAGTTGAATCCTGGGTCACAAGAGACTGCATTCATATTGATAGACCCTCCCTTATCTCTCTCTCTCTCTCTCTCTCTATATATATATATATATACACATATATATACACACACAGATACACCCACACCCACACCCCATAGTCTAACACCTTCTTGACCTACCCCCAAGTATGCCTCTCCTTTACCTGCTGGTACATGTAAACTAGGTCCTGAAACTCCACTAGTGAATAATTCCTATTCTCCCCATGCAGGGACAACATTTTCCTATTTGGGTGATTGTTATGGATTAAATCGTGTCCCCCAAAAATGTGTGTCAATTTGGCTAGGCCATGATTCCCAGTATTGTGTGATGCGATTTTCCTATGTGTTGTAAATTCTACCTCTATGATGTTAATGAGGCAGGATTAGAGGCAGTTATGTTAATGAGGCAAGACTCAATCTGCGTGATTAGGCTGTGTCTTGAGTCAATCTCTTTTGAGATATAAAAGAGAGAACCAAGTAGAGAGAAAGGAGAGACCTCCTACCACCAAGAATGCAGAACCAGGAGGGGAGCATTTCCTTTGAACGTGAGGTCCCTGAGCTGAGAGGCTCCTAGGACAGGGGAAGATTGATGACAAGGACCTTCCTCCAAAGCCGACAGAGAGACAAAGTTTTCTCCTGGAGCTGGCACCGTGAATTTGGAGTTCTAGCCTTCTGAAGTATGAGAGAATAAACTTCCGTTTGTTAAAGCCATCTACTTGTGGTATTTCTGTTTTAGCAGTACTAGATGACTAAGACAGTGATATTAGCAATCAAACTTGGCTATTGGTCTACTGATGTGGGGGAAATGAGGAGTAGATAATGAAGAGCACAAGTATTGTCTTTCAAAGCATCTTTATCAAACAATGAGAGGCAGCTATCTTCTGCCAAGAGAGAGGTGGTCCATTCTGCAGATCTGAAGCATCCAGGGAAAACTGGCAGTTCAAGATTTTCAAGTCCATTTGTCCAGATATCCCCATCTCAAGTCACTTGGCCCCATCCCTTCTTTACCAAGGTCTTGGCTTTGACATGGCAGATTGCTGAGGCTGAAAATTCACCTTCTTTGAAATTACCTTAAAATTAAGCCCTGTTTCTGATCTTTAGCACAATCAGTCTTTAAGCTGCAGGAGATGGAGGCCTATTTAATGCCTCCAAAGATATTCAATCCATACCTTCATTTAATAAATAACCGACTTGGGCTTGTCATTTTTTCTCTTCAATGCACCAGTCACACTCAGCAACAAGCAAACAATTTCACCATCCTTATAATTGCTGTTTCCCCACATCTCCTTCCCAGTGTCAGATACATTGCACACGCTATTGCATCCTCAATTCACCACACTGCTGCAGGATGCCAGGGACTCTTAAGAGTCCCCAGTAATGGGATCCTTATTGCCATTTTACCTGTGAATGATCAAACTCCAGAATTCCATCATAGAATCTGCTTCCTGGGACCCCTTCTGGTACCACCTGTCTTATGTTCAGTTCCTCTGGACTGGGGCCTGTGATGAGGATTGACATACAAGTGATTTATTAAGACAATTCTCCCAGAAAGACTAGTAAGACAGTTAGGAGAATCAGACAAAGGAGAAAAAGAACCAACAAGCCTGCAATTTTACATTAAGTTCCACCCTCAGCCTGGTGTCGAGGGGAAAAGAAACAAAACACACAGAAACTGGAGAATAAGGACACACAAAGCATAAAACGGATCTGAGGGATACGGATTGTGCATTGAGAATAGCCTCCATGGCTGTAGAAAGATACTTTAAAACAATTTAATCAATCCTTTTCATACTGTACTAGTATAATAAGGAGCCTGGGTGGCACAAGTGATTTGCCACTAAACTTTGGTGGTTTGAACCTACCCAGCAGCTCTGTGGAAGAAAAGTCTGGTAAACTTCCATAAAGATTACATCCAAGAAAATCCTGTGGAATAATTCTACCCTGTAACACATGGGATCGCCCTAAGTTGGGGGCCAACTCGACGACGGCACCTGGGAATACAACAGCTTGTCACTTGCTGTTTTGCCAAGCTTGGTGTAGCTGAAATTTGAGAATCCCAAAAAGTCTCTGTAACTAATTAGACGTGTGGGTAACTGGGATAGGAGTCAGTGAAAAGAAAAATTCCAGAGTTCTCTAGAATTTGAATTTTTTTTTTTCCTACAAATGTCTTTGTTAGAGCATAAAGCTTTTTTTCTTTGCTCTAGCTTAAACTGGAGTTGAGAAAACTGGGGTACTGGGACAGACAGCAAAAGAGGTTTAAGATGAAGCGAAGAGGTATAAGATGAAGGAAATGCTTTCAATCTTTGATAAAAACACTTCGCTCAAAGTCTAGGCAAATATTCCAATCAGCCTCACTTGTTTAAAAGCCTCAATCATTTTTTGTTTCACCCTGAAAATAAACAGCAATTAACTACCTTCTGAGAAGTTATGGTAATGTTGGAAGAAACATTGAAAACCTGTACACAGTTACTAATGGGGTGACATGCTTTATTTTACTGAAACTCTCCATCACATAGTATAGCATTTGGCATGCAGTGGGTGCTCCATAACTGGATTTTAAATGACTGACTGAATGTATTATTTACTTTTTGATGAGTTTTGTCTGTATATTATATACAGATATATGACAGGGAATATATCTGCACCTCCCAACAGTTTTGTATAGTTTGTCAAAAGATGGACAAATGTATAAATTGTTCGTAATGTTTTATATTTTTTTCCCATGTTTTAAGAAGCTATCTCACTATTGTTATTGTTGCTTTTAGGTGCCGTCGAGTCAATTCTGACTCATAGCGACCCTATGTACAGCAGAATGAAATACTGCCTGGTCCTGCTCCATCCTCACAATCGTCATTATGCCTGAGCACACTGTTGCAGCCACCGTGTCAGTCCATTTCATTGAGGGTCTTCCTCTTTTTTGCTGACCCTCTACTCGACCAAGCATGATGTCCTTCTCCAGGAACTGATCCCTCCTGATAACATGTCCAAAGTATGTGAGATGTAGTCTCACCATCCTTGCTTCTAAGGAGCATTCCAGTTGTACTTCTTCCAAGACAGACTTTTCTATCAGCATAAATCAAATTTCTTAACACATAGGCACAGAGAGAGGATGCAGGCCAAACTTACCCAAAGACAGTGAAGGTGACTGCACAGACAGATCTGATTGTTGATCAAATTCAGCTTTACCACTGAATCTTGAAATTCCATTCATAGAAAAGTAAAAGTTTCATTTTATGTGTTATTTTGGCTTTGACCACCCTGGTCCTCTTGATTCCAACTCTAACGTACAGTTTGCTGGACAAGAAGTAGATACCTAAAACAAGTTGAGTTAGTAGGACAAAGAAGAAAATTATTGGAAAAAAATCAGCGTCAACAAATTGCAGAGGAGCCATGAGGAATACAAACCTGTGTGAAATAAGTTTCCCTAATCCATACGCAAATTTTAAAATGTAAATACTCCTGGTTCCAGCATTCCAGAGGCCGTTGTTCATACTAAGGTTGTTAACTGACGCTCTCAGCCCTTTTCCAGAGTGGGTTTTGATATGCCTGAGGTATCTTTTCCTGTGACAGGAGTGGGACTTCATTTGGGCAAACAAAAATTCAGCTGGAAAAAAGAGCTTACAACTGGAGCATCATTCCACATGACCCAGTCCCCTGTGGTGAAGATTTTTGGAGGTACTGAGACCAGGGCATGCTCCCACCAGCTGGTTCACCCTGATCTCGGCATCATTTGGACACCTTTACTATCATACTTTTACTACTTGACCCTGGAGGTAACATGATCTACATTCCCTATGACAATTTTGTGAATTTGTTTTCCTCGTACAAGGTGAGCAGATTAGTCTAGCTCCTGCTTACTGGATCCCATTTTATTCTGATCCTTCCAGAGGCTCTCTTGTTCCTTGTGCAGGGCGCTTCACCTTGACAGTGCCCCCTTGATGGCAAAGTTAGCACACCTGGATATATATCCTTTCACCTATGAGACACAAGAGTGTCTCTAAATTAACCTTTTCCAGGTTTCTTGACCCAGTCAGTTGATTGGGTCAACCTTAGATTTTTGTTTTTAGTATCTGTTGCAAAGGACAGAAAAGAAATAAAGCTCAAGGATGATTAAAACAGCATGAACAAAGGCAAAGAGGCAGGGTTGAATATGATATTTATGGGACACCAATGGACCAGTATTGTTAACATGTTGAAGCTGTGGCACATTTAGGAGGTATATCAGAAATACCCATTTTTGTGGGTGACCGTGATAGTTGCCCCTTGTGGTGTACACCTCAAAGGGTCAGTGACACTTCTAAAAGAACACAGAGCTCCCCAAAGAAATGACTGATTCCAGCGCTTGGGCAAGGTATATAAAAAATGAGCCTGGAATACTATCGGGGTACAGAAATTAAGGAAGCACTAAAAACAAAATTATAAGAGCATGCATCACTGACCGAGGAGCCAGCTTGGATTGACAATTTGAACACCCAAGTAGGCACACTACTGAATTACAAACCCCTGGAAAAATAGGAATTTGTGTTATTATGGCTTATAAATAAATAAATGGGGAGATGAGAAAGCTCTTGCTTACAGTAGAATACCAAGGACCATCAGAGGAAAACGTGGAAAGAACATTAGATTTGGAAAGCCAACATTTTGCAGCCATCATAGTAAAGGTTGGATAAGCCACGAATTGTCAGTAGATGCTAAAACCTAGAGAGAAGTTGTAATAAGGGCCAGTATATATGCATCATCCTGAAGGGTCTCCCCATAAAAACAAAACAAAACAAACAAAACTAGCTGCTGTCAAGTCAATTCCAACTCACAGTGATCTTCCACAGGATGTTTATTACTTGAAAAATAGAAAAAGATAATCATACAGCGCACAAATCAGACACCATGCCTGAGTAATCAAAATTGACATCCTCAGTGACAAAGAGTTGGGCATCATGTGTCTCCATATACTGTGCCCTGAGAAGACTGCAACCTCTCCTGTGTAGTATTTTGGCATAGAATGTATATCCTAAAGTAATTATTAGCGAACATCAGATAAGCACAAAATGGCTGCAGTGTATTATTAAAAAGAGAGAGGGACTATTTTATTTCAAAATGCTAATTGAAGAGACCAAAATACAGGCTATGAAAATGTTCTAGATTTTTAAAAAGGCTAAAAAGACATGACAAGTAAATGCAATACCTGACTGTAGCCTGGATCCTGTATTAGAAGACAAATAATTGTCTGAAGGACACATTGGGTCAACTGATGAAACTGGACTACAAACAGTATCAAGCAAAAATATTACACTAATGTTAAATTTCCTGAAATCGGGAACTGTATTGTAGTTAGGTAAAAGAATCAGCAGCATCATCCTTTTTATTGAACACAAGCTGTGCTGAAAGCTTTATGTGTATTATCTCCTTAAACCCTCTCAAAAACTCTGAGAGGAAGACAATCCAACAGAGGTTTGTCTTTGTAAAGATTTTCCAGTGTGGACCCTCTGAGATTACAGCCAGCTGATTATTGAATCTGGACAAGTGAAAGCATACCTGTTGTAAAATCTAGTTTGGTTCTGCTTGAAAACAAATTCTGTCCTCAAACCAAGCACATCAAGGGGTACTGACTGTGGCCAAGGCAACAGGCTCAGGAGGATGGACTTCGTTCTCATGTGAAGACGGGTGTGGGGGTGCCGTATGGAAAGCTTGGGCTGAGGATCTGGTTATTTGGTAACATGAGGAAAAAAGCCGTATAGGATGGTCAAAACACAATATAAACCATGAGATGTGTGATCCAGAGCCAGTAATCAGATTTGTGATACGCCCCCTTGGGGAAGTCACTCAATAGTCAGGGCTGAATTTCTTCACTCATAATTGATAATGTGAGAAAGAACTACAGATCTGTAGTTCTTAAGACAGGCTATAGTTTAGAATCGCCAGGGGGATTTCAAGGCCCAGCCAGGCCAATTAAATCATTCTCAAGGGTGGGATTGACATATATCTTGTAAAGTGGCCCATAGGGATTTTTGTCGTTGAGGTATAGCATACATTCAATAAAGTGAACAAATCTTAGGTATACAGTACAATGCATTTTTCTTTCTGTGTATACACCTACGTAACTCCTGGGGTCAACATGTAGTAGAACAGTTCCAGCATTCCAGATGACTTTGTTGGCTTTCCTTCCAGGCAATACTCCCACCAAAGGTAACCACCATGCTGATTTGTAGCAGTATGGATTCATTTTGTTTGTTTTTGCACTTTATGTAACTGGAATCAAATAGTTTGTGTTCTTTACATCTGATTTCTTTTCCTCAGTGTTAAGCATGTACAACTTCTCCATAATGTTTTATGTAGTTTGTTTATTAGTGCTGCGCAATATTCCATTATATGAATATACTATAATTTTTTTGATGTTATGGTTGATGGATATTTCAGTTGTTTCCAAATCTTTAGCTACTATAAATAGTGCTGCTATAAACATTCTTGCACCAATTGTTTGGAAGAGAAACACACTCTTTTCTGTTGCGTGGCTTGCTGGATCATAGGGTAGGTGTATATTTACCTTTAACAGATATACTCAGAACATTTTTCAAAGTAGTTGAACTAATTTCACTCTCACCAATAATATATGAGTTATCCAGTCTCCACACCTCGTCAAGTCTTAGTACTATCATCTTTTATGCCTTCTGGTGAATGTGTCAAACCAAAAACCAAACCTGTTGCAGTCGAGTGGATTCCGACCCATAGCAACCCTAGGTGAATGTGTAGTGGTATTAAATTGTTTATTTGTTTACTTTGTTTTTGCATCTCTCTAATGAGCAGAGAAGTTGAGCATCTTTGTCTAGGCTTATAAGTCAAAGATATTCTACTCCTGAAGTGACTCAAGTTTTTTCTCTATTTTTTCTCTATTTTTAACATGGTTGTCTTCTTCTTATGGATTTGTTGGAGTTCCTTAAATATTCTAGATGCAACACACATGTCGCATATACGTCTTGCAAATATCTTCTTCTAGCCAGTTGCTTGCCTTTTCACTCTCTTAATGGTGTCTGTTTATGAACAGATATTCTTAACTGGAATATAGTCTATCACCATTTGGGTTCTCCAGGCAGAGAGCTCTGAGGGAGTTTAGTGTTCAGAATGTTTATAGGCAGTGCCCTTTTGGATCAACACTTGTGGAAAGGATAGGGAGAAAGCAAGCATGGGCAGAGAGGGAAGTCTAGTATAAGTTACGGTCTGTAATAAAAACAGATATAAATAGGTTATGTTTCCTACTCGCAAAGTTCTTTCAGTCTAAATAATGGCAATTAGATACATAATAGACACACTAATAAGTTTTTCCTGTAGGCACCAGAAAATGCATCTTGGAGTAGGTGGCATTATAATTGAGTCTCAAAGAATGGTAAGTAAATAGCGCGCACATGGAGAACTCAGGCTTGAGGGGTGAAGAACATTTGAGACAAGAGAAACTGTAAGCAAAGCTTTGCATTCCTCCCAGCAACACTAAAGTCTAATTGATTATCTATGTATCTCATTCTGTTTCAATTCTCTACACCATTAATCTGGTTTGGCCTCACCTGATGTTTGCTTGATGACTCCTGTCATTCTTTAAAAGTCATTTAAGGGTTACTTCTTCCTGGTAACCATTTCTTTTAGTCTGTCTCACAAGCATTCACTACTTGCTCCATTATAATGTTTACCATGTCAAACCTTCAACTAACCTGGGAACTCTTCAATATCAAGGATCATGAATTGTATATTCCTTCATTGCCTTGTTTCCAATGCCTATCACATGGCTTGGATCACAACATGCCATCAATAAATGTGTGTTAATCTAGACTAAAATTTAAGAAAGACAAGTCGGATGGTGTTATTTCCCAGCTCAAAACTCTAAAATGGACTTGCCACATCATAGGCTCTCAATATTTCCTAAGAAAAGTGAAAGAAAATGAATGGAAAATGACAACGTGTTTAATTTGACCAATTTATCATGTTTGTGACTCAGAGAAATGAGAGAAAAGGCTAAGTATGAGTGGTACCAAATCATGTGGTAGGAGAAAGAAGGAAGGCCTAGATACCAAATTCCTACATTTGGTACAGATCTCAGCATCTTTATGAACAGATAAAAATAGCCCAAGATATGAAGTGGAATGAACTTCTAGAAATATAGTTGTGAAGCCAACTTATCTTCCAGAACTTCATACTTTAGAAAATTATGTCTTTCTCACAATTCCTGATTTTGACCTCTCCCATGAAGAATGGGTCAGGTATGGCCATGCATTTTAGCTGTCCGAACCTACAACGCATAAATGAGTTGAGTAATTTTTAAACAATAGTTTGACATTTAATTCACATAATCAAAAGCCTTCACTTTCTTTAAAAAACAAAAATTGCTTGTAACCTAGTGAAAGTAGTAAACATATCCTTCTTTGTCATTAAATCAATAAAGAAATTAAGGACATTATTAAGAATGGTGGCTTGTAGAAGATATTTCCCATTTTTTTATTATTGTCCTTATTATTATTTTAATTACAACATTTTATGATAATCAGCAAGTATACAGTTTTCTAGAATGAAAAGCATAGCAAGATTTAGAAAAGATATGACTATTGCCTGAGTTTTATGAAGCTGATATCAATCTTTTATTTCATAAACTCCAGACTGGTTATTACTTCAAACACAGGCTTTGGTGCATTAAAAGTGACATTGACAGGAATACAAATGAGAGAGTTTCTAATGATTACTAACCAGTGGGGCTGGGGAAGGATTGACATCCTTCCCACCCCTGGAGAATGAAATGCAGGAAAGATCAAAAATGGGGCAGACCTTGGAGATAAAATTAAGCTCAACTGACTCAATGAATGACTCAGAGGTACACTTTTTGCTATTTGTTTCCCAGGAAGAGGAGAAAGGACAAAGGCTTCGATTGAGCCTCAGGAAGTAAATTGGGGGTGGTGCAGTTAAAAGTATCCAGAAGAAAAGTCTGTTATTTAATTCTGACTTGCTTCTAATAGTCCAAATCGACTCGACAGCACTGGGTGGGTCTAATAGTCATGTGATCTTGGGCAAGTCATTCAATGCCCTGGGCCTCAAAGTTATTTTGGTTTGGTTTGGTTTGGCTTAGTATGTTTTAGTTCCATTCAGTTTTTTTTTGTTTTTTTTTCTGATCTATGAAATGACAGTACTGAATAATTTCTAAAACCCTTTCTGGCTTAAAGTTTTTATGGGCCGATGGCTCAGTGGTTAAGTCCTCAGCTGCTAACCAAAAGGTCAGCAGTTCAAATCCACCAGCCAGAGAAACATGTGGCAGTCTGCTTCCAGAAAGATTACAGCCTTGGAAACCCTATGGGGCAGTTCTACTCTGTCCTATGGGTTCACTATGAATCGGAATTAACTCAATGGCAACAGAGATTTGTAATTTTTTATATTTGTGAAATACTTGAGCACATGAATTGGCCATTCACAGCCTTGAGAGAAATGAATGGTAGATGTTATCTCAATTTTACTATTGAGTAAACAGAAGCTAAACTAAGCTAAGAACTTATAACTGGCTAAAAGTTGAAGATTTTTGTTCTAGACTCTTGGTCTCCTGACTTCTAATCATGCATACTTTCGACTCACCCCACACTGCCTTTCAACAAGAAAAAACACTAGTCCTATTTTAAGTGAAACTTCAAGTAAAACTGGGAAATTGTCTACTTAGTCACATGATGATACTCAAATACAAGGGAGGATGGGAAATGTAGTCTTTGGTGGGATGGCCCATGTTGGGCTAAAGCTCTATTTCTACATAACAAGAGAAAAATGGATAATTAGGTGTTAACAAAAAATTAGCCACAGAAAGCCACCAAAGGCTAAGCAAAGAGTAATATACTGGTAATTAAACTGAGATGGATAGATAGATCAACAGCTATAAAAAACATTTAAAACATATTACTAATTTTTTACTAATTATGTAAATTTCACATTCTTCAAAAAAAAAATTGAATCCAGAAATAACTATATAAAAATTAGATATCATCAAATTAAAATATTTAATTCATGCAGTACATGCTTTGGGCCATCAGGAAGCAGAGAGATCTGTATGAACATGGCCTGTCACTGAAGGCAACCTGGAGGAGGTATGACTGGAGTCAGGTCTTGAAGGATGGGCAAGATTAGACAAGTAGATCTTGATCCACAGTTGTTGATTTATCTAAGAGGAACTTCTACAAAAATTTTGATTAAAAATCCTCGTTTAGCACCATCTTCAGGAACAAGTAGTTTGGATTTTTCCTTTATAAAACACGACAACCTTAGAGGTAGCCATACAACTGGTTAACTGATTTCAATTATAATGTGTTAGTCTTAAAAAGGTAGTTAGTTATAAAATGCAGGGAACAGATAGATATGTAACTATTAGAGGTTCTCTAACAGAGGGAATTCTTTCTTGAAGTTGGAGTGAATATCTACAGTATATGAAACACCATGCTGGGCACTTTACATATTTCATTTGACATAATAGCATCCCTAAATGATACATGAGGAAATCATCAGTTCAGATAAATGAAGATAATTGTTTTAGGGAACCCACTGGAAAGTGATTTAATCCCAGGTTTCTCACACCTCGGAGCCCTTGGCTCTCACAGAGAAGGAAGAAGCGCTAGTTGGAAAGGGCAACCGTTACCTTATTTCCTATGTCAGGGACTACCAAATACAAAGTTCACATATCCTTCCTGAACACAAGCCAGATGGAGGCTCTGCCATCTTCAGCATTTAGCTTTCCAGTCATCCTTTGGTTGTGTCAATTCCATCCAGTCAGTTGTTGTTGTTAGGTGCCATCAAGTTGGCTCCGAATCACAGGGACCATATGTACAATAGAAGGAAACATTGCCAGGTCATGCACCATCCTCACAGTCATTGCTATGTTTGAGCCCATTGTTACAGCCACTGTATCAGTCTGTCTCATTAAGGGTTTAACAAGCAGATGTCCTTCTCCAGGGACTAATCCTTCCTGATAGCCTGTCCAAATAAGTGAGACTTTTTTTTCCAGCCAGAGGGGAGTGAGGAGAGCATGTTGGAGTAGGCATGAGAGTTTTTTATATGGGCCAGTTCTGGAAATGGCTTGTATCACTTTATTCATATTCTTTAACTAGAACTCAGTCCTTGGCTATACCATTGGCTAAGAAAGTTGAGTCTCACACTTTCTCCTACACTCATTCATCATGTTCTTCTACTTCCTATCAAGAATGGAGTAAAGGTGCAAAGCACTACAGGATTATCCCTGTCTCCTAAAGTCTTCATTTTTACAAAGAACACAGTTACTTTCTCATAGCCCAAGCACGCATGTAACACAGAGCTGATGGTTCTGCTCTGCTTCAAGAGGTTCTTCCAGATTGCGAGAAGTTGGGAGGAACACTTGGAAAGCAGTGGGTTTTGTCTCCTTTACAGCTCCCTCAAGGAACTCAGAAGTGCTTGTTTTAACATTTGTGTCAGGGAATAAGGAAAGGACTTTATGTCACAGGCCTTGGGGCAATTTCTCCACTGACCACAAAACAAAAAACAAAATTCTTAACTTGGCTTTCAGGGCCTCCAATTGTCTGGCCTTTTCAGCCTTACCCTCTCTCTCTGTTTCTGTCCGATGATTTCCTGACATCATGTTTTTACTCACAATAATTTTGGTCAATATTACTTCTCTCCCATATTATAATCATTCCTGAACTTGCCTTATCATTCATATTAAATACTATATTCCTTCAGGACCAGAAGGATTTGAACTTTTACAGGACCTGATATTGGGTGTTCAGAATAATTTTATCTATGCCTTGAGGTCCCAGGAGACCGAAATGTCACAGTGATTAAACAGATATGATTGACTACTAAAGAACCTGTAACAACAAGTGCTCAGAAACATTTATTGAGTTTTATTTGAACGACTGATTAAATGATTATTTGAGGCCACTCTAACATTAAAACTCCTTCACTCTGTAATGCATTTAATTAAAACTCTGAGTGCTAGATATATGCTATTTGATACTATATTAGTTTCCTACTGCTGTTGTCACAAACCTTGTGGTTTAAAACAAAGCAAATCTATTAACTTACAGTTCTGGAGATTAGAAGTGTGAAATGAGCTTCAGTGAATTAAAACCAAGGTGTTGTCAGGCTTGGGTTTTTTTCTGGGGGCTCTAGGGGAGAAGTGTTTCCTTGCTTTTCAAGCTTCTAGGGGCTACCAGAATTCCTTAGTTTGTGGTCTTTTACTTCATTTTCAAGCCAACAGCATAGCACCTTCAAATCTCTCCCTAACTATGAGCCCTGCTTCATCAGCACATCTTCTCTCTGACTCTGACCCTCCTGCCTTCTTCACATAAGGACCCTATGATTACATTGGGGCCACCTGGATAATTTAGGTTAATTGTCTCATCACAAGATCCTTAACTGAATCACATCTGCCAAGATAACATATTCACACATCCTGGGGATTAAGATGTGGGCATCTCTGGAGACCACTATTCTGTCTACCACAGATAACAAACCAACTGTGTGGCCTGGATGAATATTTTTAATCAGCATTTTTACAGAATTTCCTCCTCGATAAAAGAAGAATTGTGGAAGTCTTAGGGACTTTTTTCTTACATCTTTGGTACCGCTGGAAGGACTTTAGGTTAGTTATATACATAAGAAATAAAATGAGTTTTGTGATGTATTTTCAAAGTCTCCAGATAAAGACAAAAAAAAAAGAAACTTTTTCATTTTGCTGCTGTAAAAAATTATTCAGTTGACTACTAAAACACGTTTAATCGTGGTACATTTATAAAGCTATGAAATATTTACAATCCAATGCCTAAAGCAGATGTCATACAGTATATTCATTCCACAGTTCATAAATTATGGGCACAAACACTCAAATTGATGCTTTAAAGCATGTTAGTAAAAACAAACCTTTCCTTAAAAGTTAGTTTTTTATTTGGAAATTCTAACTTTTCAATCTGAAACATGCTGTTTTCTAGATGCTTATAAAGTAACTAAAATAAGTTTAGCCTGTAAAATTCTTCTTCAATTACTATTCAGTCTTTTGGTCTTTTGGATAAGATATTCTAGCTATTGTTTACTGAATACAGTCATACCATGATATAATTAAATTCGACACTTTTAAATGTGTGCTCAGATAGACAGACAGACACATAGATAGGTGGAGGGGGGGAGAGGGAAGAAAGGGAGAGAGGGAGAGAGGGAGGGAGCCATGAGAAGAAGAGAGGAACTAAACATTCCAGGTAGAGAAGTAGCATGGGTAAGAAGCTATCAGCTGCTGAAAGAAGCATTGTGGAACCTGAACAAAGAGACTTAGGGTGTGATGGGAGAAAAATGATAAATCTGGAGAGGAAGGGCAGCATCAGGTCATGCAGTATTTTATTCTAAGAGCTATATAGGAAGTTATTAAAGGATTCTATGCAGGGGGTGACATGATTAGTTTAGATTTCAAAGCCAATGTTTTGGGTTTCAAAACCAACATAGACATTTTTGAAGACCATGCTACAAAGGAAAGAAGGCAGAAGAACTACATGGTCAAAAGATGGAAATATTAACTAAAGGATCATAATAATATGAATACAGCTTCATTTATTTATCTCTTACCATGAGCCAGCCATCATGCTAAATTTTCTAATCCTAAAGAAAGAGTCTGTTTCAAATCAATTCCAAGCTTATCCATAGCAGTCCGACCTCTTGTAAAGACCTTTTGGCCTTCAAATGTATTATCTCTGCAGTGAAAATAACAGGGATTAGATCATAATGATGGGACCAGACATTTAAAAGTATGATGCCCATATCAATGGTCATTATTTCATACTGCTTCAGCTGGAGACTAGACTTCAGAGGCTATCTGGTAGGCAGTTCAATGACCCCACGGGCTGACCAGTTTCACTTATTGTCTAGCTCCAGACTCCCTAGTACGATGACAATTATGAGACAAGCTGACACATATGACATTTTATGTCACAAGAGGATCAACTGGTAGAATGATACCACCTCTGCAGAATCTCAGAGCATATGGCTTATTGAGCATAGGTCAACTGCACTATTTTTGTAAAGAAAGAATAATAGCCCATTTGCTTAACATCTAGAGTGTTGGTGTCAGTAATAATAGAACTCTGAACTTCTAGTTCATGCTACAGAATGATCTGATGATATGTTATATAACTTGACAAATAAGGATTTTACCTACTTGTGAGTTTAATCACCATTTCATGGTTTATGAGACTGATGCTTGTATTATAATTTAGTTATGAGTGCTCTCTAAGTACCAAAGGCATTCAAATTAAATATTTGAGTCTATTACTCTTAATTTCTGTCTTCCTAATTAAATTGGATAGACTATCTCTTGAGGAAGGGATTTCATTGTTTGCCAGCTCTACTGTGTTTCTGAATCCAAACACAACTTATTACTATCTTTGCCTTCTTCTCTTTTTCAGCTGAAATCTCATTCAAACGTCAAGGTCGTGACTCTAACAATACCTCATCCATTGAATTTTTCCTGAATGCTACCCCCACAGGTGGCTACGATGGTTGTCTTCTCTGAATCTTCAAATCCTTCTGTATCTCACTTATAAATCATGTGACATGCTGCCTTTTATAAGAACTGCCCACACTTATTAGATGTCAAGTTCCTTAAAGGCAGAGATTTTGCCCTCAGAAGTACATGGCACAGTTGTAGATGCTCAATAGATTTTGCTTAACATCTCAGGAGAGTTTCTGAGATCTCTAAACTTCAGAATATGTCTTCCCACATTTGCTTTAACTCTGTGAGAAAATATGCTTTTCATGTGAAAGCTGGGACAGGTCTCCTTACTGCCTAGCTAATAATAAACATGAATCCAAGCTTCTCAACTGAGAGTAGCTTTTCTGCTAAGGTGATTTCAATCCCAAGCATGAAAATAGCCAAAAATAGCAATGAATGTTGATTTCTGTATATAAGGGATTTTTTTTTAGCAGTTGTTCATTCTTCTTGCAGAAAGACACATTGAGAAAAACAAGGCTTACTTTTGTTTGTTTCATTACCTTCATAAGAAAATCTTTTAACCTCTAGTGTAACAGGTACTATGAAGAGTTGATATAAAGGGGTTGTGATATGAATTTTGAAAGTTCATAGCAGAAAAGCAAAAATTATCAGAATTAATCAATGTAAAAAAATTTTTTTTTTCATTTTATTAACAAGGATGTAATGAACTTCTCTTTCCCAGTGAATGCTCTTTAACAAATGTGAAATACTGAGGCGTGGCCAAGATGATGGAGTAGTCAGACGCTTCTGGTAATCCCTCTTACAACAAAGACTCCCGAAAAATAAGCATAATGATTATATTTATGACAAGCTAGGAGTCCTGAACATCAAAGGCAAAATTAGAAAACAGACTGAGAGACGAGGGTGAGAGAGACGGTTCAGAAGCAGAGAGGAGGTGCCAGACCTGAATAACTGGTAACCCTCAGGCACCATTCCTGGAAGCAACTGTGGTGGGCTAGTGGTAGCATTCACTGCAGTTTCCTCAGGGAGAAACAGTCAGCCCCACAGCCTACTCACACTTCCAGAAACAGAGAAGAAACGCACTCCCCACAAAAGCTAAGTACTTGCGTTTATTTTAATGCACCCGCAGCCCCCAAGCTGGCTTCAGTGGCTTCTTGCCATGCAGGGAAGAAGGCAATGGGATGACTTATATGAAAAACTGAAGGAAAAAAGTTGCCAGCCAAGAATCACATATCCAGCAAAACTGTCTCTCAAATATGAAGATGAAATTAGGACATTTCCAGATAAACAGAAGTTTAGAGTAATCGTAAAAACCAAACCAAACCAATAGGCCATGCTGAGTGCTCTGAGCCATTCTCCCAGCCTTGGAGAAGGAATAAATTCACGACTGGGGTAAAAGATATTCTCCCAACTCCACTAACGTGTGGAGCTCAGGACAGAAGTGGCTCCGGTCCATGGACTTTGAATTCCTCTCCCCCTTGCCTGGACCTGTAAAAGCCTATTTCAGGAGAATAGGCTCTTGTTGGCAGACTACAACTGTTTCAGCTGTGCAGTGGGGAGGTGGGTGTTTGATGTATGACACCACTTTGTCTATTAAACAGGGTCCTTACCTATGCACATCAGAGCCCAAAGGACCGGTGGCTCCACTCAGGTCACCCAGCCACTTGCAACAGATGTCCAAAGATAACTGGTACCTCCCACTCCTCACAACCAAAATCACTGGGTGTCCATGGTCCATCCGCACTGCCCACCCACCTTTTTACTCTAAAGAACAGGGACTTTCCTCAAAGACACTTGGTAGACAGTTGTCAGCCCACCTCCTTGTTGAGAGTGTGACCCCCTGCTGCAACCTGATACCTGTACCTACACCAATCACCCCCGCCCTTCTAAGACTGTAGGACAGACCCTGTACCACACACTTGACGACCAACTACCTGGGCACCTGAGCTGAATCCATACAAAAAAAAAATGGACTCCTAGGTTGATATACCTGATAACAGCTCTAGCCATCTAGTGACAGGGCGTTAGAGCTTCAAAGGCAAAAATAATCAAGCTAGCTCACTCAAGCAGCCTATTTAGGCATACCAAAACAAAACAAAGCAAGAAGCTAAGATACAGTAAGCAAACATAAAATAAACTAATACAATAACTTATAGATGGCTTGGAGACAACAGTCAATATCGAATCACATAAAGAAGCAGACCATGATCACTTCAACAAGCTCTCAAAACAAAGAATCAAGGGATCTTCTGGATGAAAGTGCATTCCTGGAATTACCAGATGCAGAATACAAAAGATTAACATACAGAACTCTTTAAGACATCAAGAATGAGATCAGGAAGGGGATTAGGCAATACGCAAAACAAGCCAAGGAACACATAGATAAAGCAGTTGAAGAAATAAAAAAAGTTTGTTCGAGAACATAATGAAAAGTTTAATAAGTGCAAGAATCCATAGAGAGACAGCAATCAGAAATTCAGAACATTAACAATAAAATTACAGAATTAGACAACGCAATAGAAAGTCAGAGGAGCAGAATTGAGCAAGTGGAAGGCAGAATTGATGAACTTGAAGATAAAGCACTTGGCACCAATGTATTTGAAGAAAAATCAGATACAAGAATTTTAAAAAATGAAGAAAGCCTAAGAATCATATGAGACTGTATCAAGAGAAATAACCTATAAGTGACTGGAGAATGAGAAAGGGGAGGGATAACAGAAAATACAGAGAGCATTGTTGGAGATTTGTTGGCAAAAAACTTCCCTGATATCATGAAAGATGAGACAATATCTATCCAAGATGTTCATCGAACTCCACATAAGATAGATCTTAAAAGAAACTCACCAAGACATATTACAATCAAACTTACCAAAACCAAAGATAAAGAAAGAATTTTAAGAGCAGCTAGGGATAAATGAGAAGTCACCTACAAAGAAGACTGAATACGAATAAGCTCCAACTACTCAGCAGAAACCATGCAGGCAAGAAGGCAACGGGATGACTTATATAAAAAATTGAAGGAGAAAAGTTGCCAGCCGAGAATCATATATGCAGCAAAACTGTCTCTCAGATATGAAGGTGAAATTAGGATATATCCAGATAAACAGATAAACAGAAGTTTAGGGTATTCGTAAAAATCAAACCAAAACGACAAGAAACACTAAAGAGAGTTCTCTAGTTAAAAAATCAATAATACCAGATATCGATCCAAGGCTAGAACACAGGACAGAGCAACCAGATGTCAACTCATAGGGAAATCACAAAAATAAATCAAGATAAAAAAATGCTTAAAACAGGAAAACAGCGATGTCATTATGTAAAAGACAACATTAAACCAATAAAGAGGGACTTTTTTTTAAGAAATGTAGTCATAGATCTTTCATATGGAGAGGAAGACAAAGCAATATAGAGAAATAACAGTTAGGTTTAAACTTAGAAAAATAGGGGTAAATACTAAGGTAACCACAAAGGAGGCTAACTATCCTACTTGACAAAATAAAATACAGGAAAAAAATAGAGACTCAGCAGAAACAAAATCAACAACAACAAATAAGAGGAAAAGACAATATATAAAGATAAACTACTCAGCACAAAAAATTAAGTAGGAACAAGAAACTGTCAACAACACAAAAAAAAGACATCAAAATGACAGCACTAAACTCATACCTATCCATAATTATGCTGAATGTAAATGGGCTAAATGTACCCATAAAGAGACAGAGTGGCAGAATGGATTAAAAAAACACAATCCGTCTATATGCTGCCTACAAGAGACACACCTTAGGCTTAGAGACACAAACAAACTAAAACTCAAAGGTTGGAAAAAAATAAACAAACAAAAATCAAAAAAAAGCAGAAGTGGCAATACTAATTTCTCACAAAATAGTCTTTAAAGTTAAATCCATCACAAAGGATAAGGAAGGACACTACATAATGATTAAAGGGACAATACACCAGGAGAATATAACCATATTAAATATTTATGCACTCAATGACAGGGTTGCAAGATACATAAAACAAACTTTAACAGCACTGAAAAGTGAGATAGACAGCTCCACAATTATAGTAGGAGACTTCAACATACCACTTTTGGTGAAGGACAGAACATCCAGAAAGAAGCTCAATAAAAACATGGAAGATCTAAATGTCACAATCAACCAACTTGACCTCACAGACATGTACAGAACACTCCGCCCAACAGCACACACACCAAAAAAACAAGTATATTTTCTTTTCTAGTGCACATGGAACATTCTCTAGAATAGAGCGCATATTAGGTCATAAATCAAGCCTGAACAGAATCCAAAACATCGAAATATTACAAGTATCTTCTCCGACCATAAGCCCATAAAAGTAGAAATCAATAACAGGAAAAGCAGGAAAAAAAATCAAACACTTGGAAACTGAACAATATCCTGCTCAGAAAAGACTAGATTATAGAAGACCTTAAGGATTGAATTAGGAAATTCATAGAATCCAGTGACAATGAAAACACTTCCTATCAGAACGTTTAGGACACAGTGAAAGCAGTACTCAGAGGTCAATTTATATTAATTAATGCACACATACAAAACAAAGAAAGGGCCAAAATCAAAGAATTATCCCTACAGTTTGAACATGTGGAAAGAGAACAACAAAAGAAACACTCAGGCACCAAAGGAAGGCAAATAATAAAAATTAGAGAGAACTAAATGAAATAGAGAACAGAAAAACAATTGAAAGAATTAACAAGACCAAAAGCTGGTTCTTTGAAAAAATTAACAAAATTAATAAAACCATTGTCCAAACTGACAAAAGAAAAACAGGAGAGGAAGCATAACCCGAATAAGAAATGAGATGGGCGATTCCACAACAGACCCAACTGAAATTAAAAGAATCATATCAGATTACTATGAAAAATTGTACTCTTACAAATTTGAAAACCTAGAAGAAATGGATGAATTTCTAGAAACACACTACCTACCTAAACTAACACAAACAGAGGTAGAACAACTAAATAAACCCATAACAAAAGAAGAGATTGAAAAGGTAACTCAAAAACTCCCTGCCCCCTCGCCTCCCAAAAAAAGCCCTGGCCCTGACGGCTTCACTCCAGAGTTCTACCAAACTTTCAGAGAAGACATAACACCACTACTACTAAAGGTATTTCAGAGCTTAGAAAAGGATGGAATACTCCCAAACTCATTCTATGAAATCTGCATATCCCTGATACCAAAACCAGGCAAAGACACCGAAAAAAGAAAATTACAGACCTCTATCCCTCATGAACTTAGATGCAAAAATCCTCAACAAAATTCAAGCAAATAGAATACAACAACATATCAAAAAGTAATTCACCATGAATCCCACCAAGTGGGATTCATACCAGGTATGCAGGAATCGTTCAACATTAGAAAAACAAATAATGTTAATCCATCATATAAATAAAACAAAAGACAAGAACCACGTGATCTTATCAATTGATGCAAGAAAGGCATTTGACAAAGTTCAACACCATTCATGACAAAACTCTCAGCAAAACAGGAATAGAAGGAAAATTCCCCAACATAATAAAGGGCTTTATACAAAGCCAACATCATCCTAAATGGAGAGAGTCTGAAAGCATTCTGCTTGAGATCAGGAACCAGACATGGCTGCCCTTTATCACCACTATTATTCAACATTGTGCTGGAGGTCCTAGCCAGAGCAATTAGGCTAGATAAAGAAACAAAGGGCATCTAGATTGGTAAGGAAGAAGTAAAAGTATCTCTATTTGCAGACGACATGATCTTATACACAGAAAACCCTAAGGAATCCTCAAGAAAACTACTGAAACTAATAGAAGAGTTCAGCAGAGTATCAGGATGCAAGATAAACATACAAAAATCAGTTGGATTCCTCTACACCAACAAAAAGAACATTGAAGAGGAAATCACCATATCAATACTATTTACAGTAGCCCCCAAGAAGATAAAATACTTAGGAATAAACCCTACCAGACACGTAAAAGACCTACACAAAGAAAACTACTAGACAGTACTGCAAGAAACCAAAAGAGACCTACATAAGTGGAAAAACATGCCTTGCTCATGGATAGGAAGACTTAACATTGTAAAAATGTCTATTCCACCAAAAGTGATCTATACATACAATGCAATTCCTGTCCAAATTCCAATGACATTTTTTAATGAGATGGAAAAACAAATTACCAACTTCATATGGAAGGGAAAGAGTCCCTGGATAAGTAAACCATCACTAAAAAAGAAGAACAAAGTGGGAGGCCTCATTGTACCTGATTTTAGAACCTACTATACTGCCACAGTAGTCAAAACAGCCTGGTACTGGCACAAAAACAGATATTTAGATCAATGGAACAGAATTGAGAATCCAGACATAAATCTATCCACATATGAGCAGCTGATATTTGACAAAAGCCCAAAGTCAGTTAAATGGGGAAAAGACAGTCGCTTTAACAAATGGTGTTGGCGTAGCTGGATATCCATCCACAAAAAAATGAAACAAGACCCACACCTCACACCATGCACAAAAACAAACTCAAAATAGATCAAAGACCTAAATATAAAATCTAAAACGATAAAGATTTTGGAAGAAAAAATAGGGACAATGCTAGGAGCCCTAATACATGGCATAAACAGTTATACGAAATGTTACTAACAATGCACAGACACCAGAAGAGAAACTAGATAACTGGGATCTTCTAAAACTGAAACACCTATACTCATCCAAAGACTTCACCAAAAGAGTAAAAAGACAACCGAGAGACTGGGTAAAAGTTTTTAGCTATGACATTTTTGATCAGCATCTGCTCTCTAAAATCTACATGATACTGCAAAAACTCAACTACAAAAAGACAAATAACCCAGTTAAAAAATGGGCAAAGGATTAGAACAGGCACTTCATCAAAGAAGACATTCATGTGGCTAACAGATACACGAGGAATACTCACAGTCATTAGCCTTTAGAGAAATGCAAATCAAAACTACAATGAGATTCCATCTCACGCCAACAAGGCTGGCATTAATCCAAAAAACACAAAATAATAAATGTAAAATGGTACAACCACTTTGGAAATCGATTTGGTGCTTCCTTAAAAAGCTAGAAATACAACCACCATATGACCCAGCAATCCCACTTCTTGGAATATATCCTAGAGAAATAAGAGCCTTTACACAAACAGATATATGCACACCCACGTTCATTGCAGCACTATTTTTAATAGAGAAAATATGGAAGCAACCAAGGTGCCCATCAACAGATGAATGGATAAATTATGGTACATTCACACAATGGAATATTACGCATCGATAAAGAACAATGATGAATCTGTGAAACATTTTATAACATGGAGGAATCTGGAAGGCATTATGCTAAGTGAAATTAGTCAATTGCAAAAGGACAAATGATGCATGAGACCACTACTATTAGAACTCAAAAAATAGTTTAAACAGAGAAAGAAACATTCTTTGATGGCTACGAGAGTGGGGAGGGAGGAAGGGAGAGGGGTATTCACTAATTAGATATTAGACAAGAACTATCTTAGGTGAAGTGAGAAACAACACACAGTACAGGAGAGGTCAGCACAGCTGGACTAAACCAAAAGCAAAGAAGTTTCCTGAATAAACCTAATGCTTCGAAGGCCAGCGTAGCAGGGGCGGGGGTTTGGAGACCATGGTTTGAGGGGATGTCTAGGACAATTGGCATAATAAAATCTATTAAGAAAACATTCTGCATCCCACTTTGAAAAGTGGCGTCTGGGGTCTTAAACGTTAGCACGTGGCCATCTATGATGCATCAATTGGCCCCAACCCACCTGGACCAAAGGAGCATGAAGAACACCAAAGACACAAAGTAATTATAAGCCCACGAGACAGAAAGGGCCACATAAACCAGAGACTACATCAGCCTGAGACCAGAAGAACGAGGTGGTGCCTGGCTACAACCGATGACTCTCCTGACAGGGAACACAACAGAGAACCCCTGAGGGAGCAGGAGAGCAGTGGGATGCAGACCTCAAATTCTTGTAAAAAGACCAGACTTTATGGTCTGACTGAGTCTAGAATGACCCCGGTGGTCATGGTCCCCAGACCTTCTGTTAGCCCAAGACAAGAACAATTCCCAAAGCCAACTCTTCAGGCAGGGATTGGACTGGATTATGGGATAAAAAATGATACTGGTGAGGAGTGAGCTTCTTGGCTCAAGTAGACACATGAGACTATGTGGGCAGCTCTGATCTGGATGGGAGATGAGAGGGCAGAGGGGGTCAGAAGCTGGCCAAATGGACACGAAAATAGAGAGTGGAGGAAAGGAGTGTGCTGTCTCATTAGGGGGAGAGCAACTAGTAGTATATATATATATATATAAAAAACCAGCGCTGTCAAGTCAATTCTGACTAATAGCAACCCTATAGGGCAGAGTAGAACAGCCCCATAGAGTTTCCAAGGAGCGCCTGGTGGGTTCGAACTGCTGACCCTTTGGTTAGCAGCCATAGCACTTAACCACTACGCCACCAGGGTTTCCAGTAGTATATAGCAAGGTGTATATAAATTTTCCTATGAAAAACTGACTTGATTCGTAAACTTTCTCTTAAAGCACAAGAAAAATTTTTTAAAAATGTGAACTACTTCCATCTTAATAAGTAAGGGCACTCTTCTAAGTGAATGCATTGTGAATATGGTTCTGTTATTACTCTGGTTTTATTGACTGAACTGAGATATAAAGGGGTTAGGCAAACTTCCACAGATCACACAGCTAATAAATGGTGGAGCTGTGATATGACATCAAACAGACCTAAGAATTATGCTACATTATATTTTGAAGCATGAGACTTTTCAAAATAAGGGAGATAAAAGCACTTCAAAAATTTTAGAGAACTATTGCTCCAAGACCTAGAGTAGGGAATGTAATAAAATTTCGGGAGGACAGATCAATGCAATCTAAATTGGAGTATTGGGAAGTCCCTTTAACTGATGTCAATAATTTGAACTTGAATTAGGCTTTGAAAGAAAGGAAGGGTGTAAATCATTAGAAAGTAGGGAGAAAATTATTTCAGGTAGAAGAAAAGGAAAAGAGGAGATTAGAAACTTGGTGGGACCAAATCTAGTGAAAAGTGAAGAAACTGCTCTATCCGGAGGCAGAGGGTATAGAAGACCCTCGAGGCAAGGGAATGGGAAAAGGTATATGTATGTATACTGAACCAATATATCGCACATATATCACAGGAGCCCTGGTGGCACAGTGGTTAAGTGCAAAAGGTCAGCAGTTTGAACCCACCAGCTGCTCCATGGAAGAAAGATGTGGCAATTTGCTCCTGTAAAGATTTACAACCTTGGAAACCCTATGGGGCAGTTCTACTCTATCCTATAGGGTTGTTACGAGTTGGAATCAACTCAATGGCAATGGATCATTTTGATACAGTTGGAGAATTTGTGCTGAAATTCAGACCTTGGACTAACTGATTCTAAAGCTCAAGATTTTAGCCACCAAGCCCTATTATCCTAACATGCTGTTGAAAACATTTTCTATACTTGCTCACTAAGCGCATTCTGTCCAGTATTAGCGAAGGTGCAAGCTCCCACAGGTTCACTGAAGTCAATTTAGCTTCAAACTAAACTCCCTTTTCCTGTCTTTATTGTGCTAGAGTAGTCAAAGCTTCTCATCACTGACACACTTCCAACAAAGTGAATGAAACAATAAACTGTATGTGAAAATATATAAAAAGATTCTTCTAGACTACTTAGTTATTTGTCTCCATCTGGATTCCTCTGTAATGCTTCCCCCATTTGTTTTTTTTAAAGACAGCATTTTCACACTTTACAAAATCATTTTGTTTCTTTCTTAAAGATAAATCTGGGGGCATTTCTGAGTATCTGAAGTTCTTTTAAAGAAGCTGTGTATTTCATTTCACAACTTTTTAATGGTAACTGCACAAAGCAGGTGGTCCCCAGTGTGGTCATTACATTCCCCGACTTGTGGATACTCTGGGTGCACTCTCAAGGAATGCAGCCAGAACCTTTAATGCTTGAGGGAAAGAGAGAGTTAGCGCAATTGTCTCAGCCTGGAGGTTCAGGCCTGCAAGAAGGGCCTTGGGTAATGCTACATTTCTGCCAACTTTATGCCTTTCAGTGGGCAGCAACATCTCCCTTCAGTCAGAACCAGGCAAGAAAGCATTGAGAAAAACTAGTAAAGTTGAAAACTAGGAACCCAGGTATTTCCTCATATTTTATAGATCATAGCAATGCGAGCACTCAACAATTCTTGTAATATTATACAATATCCAAAAGCCAAACCCATTGCTGTCTAGTCAATTCCAACTCACAGAGCCTATAGGACTGAATAGAACTGCCCCTATAGGGTTTCTGAGGCTATAAATCTTCACAGGGAAGCAGACTACCACATCTTTCTCCCTCAGAGTGGCTGGTGGTTTCAAGCTGCCGACCTTTCGGTTAGCAGGAAAGTGCTTAACCACTGTGCCACCAGGGCTCCTATTGTAAAATACAGATATGCCAAAATATAATATAAAAAAATAATTTTTTTTTTAACCAACTACCAATCACCATCCCACCCCCCAAAACAGAAATATGCTGGCATTGGATAAAACCTAAAACCTCCTGAGAGATGGTCTAAGCCATAAAAATGAATGCATCTCATTATCACATTTTATTTTTCTTTACTGGGAGCTACAGACGATAACTCAGATGATGAAAATACTGTTTATTGGCTCAAAAAATTTGAAGTCACAGATACAAGGGAGAGAGGAGACCCAGCTGTGTTAAAATTCTGAGAACAAATGTTTAGATTTCCAAATTTAGGATAGATTTCAGAGGACTTTATAGCAAAAGATAAGGTCAAATAAAAATGTATATGATTTAGCTGCTTCTGATGGGTTGATGCAAACTGGTACAGAGAAAAAAAAGCATTTGCTTGGTCAATAGCTGCATCCTAGCTGCCAGCGGTTGTGTTGATGTGCTCCTGTAAAGTTACCGACCATATCTAGAACAGCAGTTGCAATTGGAATTGCCATGTAATTGAGTTTATGAAAATCCCAGTCGTTCTTGAAGACCCATTTGTCTTTATCATAGGCTGAATAGGAAAATTAAATGGGGTATGACAGATGTCAACACTTACAAATATTTCAACTTTTTAATAGTGGCATTAACATTTGCAATTTTCACTAGAAATATGGTATGATTTTTCCTTTATTATTCCAGTGAGGGAGGAAGAATTCCAGGGGCTACTACTTGGCTCTTCCAATCAAAATAGCCCTCATCATATGTCAGAAAGATGACATATGGATTCTGGCATTTGCTAAGTCTGTCTATTACAATTATTCATTCAGGAACTGGGAAAATATACACAAGAGTATAACGATAAAAATGCTGAGCCTACTGCAATTCAAACTCAGGTTAAAACTCTGCTAATTGCCTAAACTCCATTGGTCCCTAATTAATTTATAAACATTTATCACATCTGGGGTTCCACAGTATTATTGTTAGATCAAAGACAATGTCTATTGATCCCAACAAGCGCTATTTCCTTTTCCCTTTAGTAAAGGGTCTCATGTCTCTTTGGGGAAAACTTGGAGGGATATTTAAAATATACACATGTGGCAGTGTGGCTGGGCCTTTCCTTTAAGAAGACCTCCCTATTAGTCAAATGGCTCCAGGTCTGTAAACTGGCTAAGATTTAAAAACTAGGTACGTAACCATGATTCTCCATGATGGCAATTAAAGATCACTAGAACTGGAGATGTTTTTCTTTTTATATGAATCAAGTAATAATCTTTAGGTTGCTCATCTATTTTATTCCTAGAGGCATCATGATAAATCAGCCACCTCAAAATTTCCCTATAGGGCCAAACATTCTGATTTCCATTTCAAGGAATGCTACACATTATGGTAAATACACCCATCTCATCCATGGTGGTTATATGCTTTTAATTGGTTTTTGTTCCTCTGAGATCCTATCATCCCCTTTGAAGTCAGGGAATTATCTCCCATCCTCATACCCGGCCTAGATAGTAAAGCTCTCACAGACCTTACCAAGGATACTGATGCTCTGATCAATAATGTATTTCTCAATGCCTTAGTGAAGATAGTGTCTCTGTTCTTCTTGGGGGATGCAGTGGGGAAAATGGCATGATGAATATACAAGCTTTGAATGCTAATTCCATTTCACATTTCTATTCCTTGAGCCTTTGGATTCCTTCCTTTACGTTATGCCAGGGAAGTTCTGCATTTCAATCACATTAAATGGGGGCAACCATTAAGTTTGAGCTTAGTCAATCAACAAAACTATTTTAAATTCTTTTAGATTGTTGTTGTTGTATGCCATCATGTGGATTTTGACTCATAGCAACTCTACAGGACAGAGTAGAACTGCCCCATAGGGTTTCCAAGGCAGCAATCTTTGTGGAAGCAGACTGCCAAATCTTTCTCCTGCAGAGTGGCTGGTGGATATAGACCACGAACCTTTTGGTTAGCAGGTGAGCGCTTAACCACAATACCACCAGGATGCCTATCTTCTAGATTAGTTAATGCTGAGTTCATAATAGCTGGTACATGCATCCGCATTTGGCCCAATCAAAGGTTATATTCTATCCTGCTTTGTCTTTAAGGGGCTACCATAGAAGCCGCTAGAATCCATCCCAACATATATTCCCCAGACTTCTTGTGGTATACAAAAAAAAAAAAAAACACAAACCTGTTGCCATCAAATTGATTCGGACTCATAGCTACCCTATAAGACAAAGTAGAACTGCCCCATAGGTTTTCCAAGAAGCAACTACCATGCCTAAAGCTGGGCGGGGGAAAGGGAAGAACAAGGCAGAAAAGAACCCCACTGAGGTGAGACCCAGATCTCAGAGGAAGGACACTGGTGTCTCAAACACTCTCTGAAACACTCCCATCAAGACAGAATTCAAACCTCCAAGGAAGGTGTCTTTGAGGGGGCACTACGGGGCTAGTCCTGTTTGTAGAAAAAGGACAAACCAACTGCTGATACAGGGACCAGTCAAAACAGCCAGGCTGAAGAGCAATTTCTGTGGTGAGACAAACAGTAGTAACTAGCAAGTCTGTTTTCAGTCTCCAGTCTCATAGGTGCCATTTAGCTCCCCATATTGGTCAAGCGTGACAGGAAGCCACCAGGCAAAAAAAAAAAGAAAACATAGCTGTGTATCCTGACTCATAGCAGCCCTATAGGACAGAGTAGAACTGCCCCATAAGGTTTCCAAGGCTGTAAATCTTTATGGAAGCAAAGTGCCACACCTTGCTCAGGCGGAACGGCTGGTGGGTTTGAACCGCCTACCTTTTGTTTAGCAGCTGAGCTCTTTAAGCAGTGCACCACCAGGGTTCCTTGTGAAATGTAATTTGCACTCCCCAAGGTCCAGCACCACAGAGCACAGTACACCATGGTGGACCTTAAAAGGAGAACCACTACCTTGATAATCAGCACAAATTCAATAATTCAAATAATTCCAACATTCAAATTGCAGGTTATCTAAAACCAAGAATAAAAAATATACTTTGGCTTTAGCTCAAGACTTATTTAATGTTGGAAAGTTTCCTATATTAATGGGTAGAAAAAAAAGCTTTAATTTTTTTTTTTTTTTACTTTATGGTAGAAACTAAGAATAAAATAATTATGTGCCTTAAAAAATATCGTCCTCATTAAAATGAAATGAATTTTGCTGTATTAAAAATTGTGAGATTCCAGAATTGGTGACTAAGAGTATTCGCTGAATTTCTGTGCATGAGATATTTAAGAAAAGAATAAACCATCTGGATAAGAAGAAGAATGAGCTGTGGGGGAAGAAACAGGTTCTCTGGATAACCTTTAGAATTCCTTCCCCCCTCTTGGTGGCATTCTGCTGTTTTAAAAATATATGTATATCAATGTTCATTTCACATCATTTTAGAATATCTATCTTTATCACCACCATAGCTTGTATTTGCATGGTATTTTGAACTTTTCTAAAACTTCATGCTTGTATTGGTTTTCAGTGGCAGCCATAACGTATTACCACATAGTTAGGAGGTTAAGCAATACAAATTTATTTTTGGAATTCAGGAGCCTAAATATGTTTCACTGATCTAAAATTAAAGCATTGGCAGAGCTGCGTTCCTTTCTGGAGATTCTAAGGGAGAATACATTTCTGTGCTTTTTCCACTTTCTAGTGGCTATCTGAGGAGCTCTGGAGGCACAATGGTTAAGCACTTGGCTGCTAACTGAAAGGTTGGCTGTTCTAACCTGCCCTGTGGCTCCGCAGGAGGAAGACCTGACAGTCCCCTCCTGTAAAGATTACAGCCTAGAAGACCCTATGGGGCAGCTCTATGCTGTCACCTGGGGTCACAGTGAGTCAAAAATCAACTCAACAGTACCCAACAGCAATAACAGGCTATCCAAATTCCTTGTCTCGTGGCTTTGCATCTCTCTGCCCAGTCTTCTATCATCAAGTCTCCCGCTGACCGCAGCCAGGAATGGTTCTCTGATCTTAAGAACCTATCTGATTAGATTGGGCCCACCCGGCTCCTCTTCTCAACTCAAAGTCCTTAACTTAATCACATATGCAAAGTCCTTTTTCCATTGTAAGGCTTCATATTCTCTTTGGGTGCCATGATTCTGACCACCACAACGCTATTATCTTATTGAGCTGCACAGACACCTTTTAGGAATGAAGGTAGGCATCTTACGGACAAGGTCCTTCAAGTTAATTGCAAAAGTCTGAACTAAATGCACAGTTCACACATTAATTTGTTTTGATAATGATGTCATAGAATCATAGACTGCCAACATTCCCCATTGTTTAATCCAGTCCTTTATTACACAAAAGAAGAAACTGAGGCCTAAGAAATGTGTGCCTCTTATGCTAGTGACAGGCAGACCTAGTACTCCAAGAAAGGACTGGAACCAAAAGCAGAAAGTCTTTGTTATATACCTTTGCCCCAACAAAATTGCTCCATATCTTTACAAATGATTTAAACACGAAATTCACAGCCAACGTTTCTTTCTGCACCTCGGCGTATGTCCTCCTGTGGACTTGCTGTGAGACAGGCTTTCCATGCACAGAGCTGGCTCAGTTCCCAATTTTTAGAAGTTTTGGACTTAAACCAAATTGTTTAAAGCTCAATATGTGTGTAACCAGTATGTTGAGCAAGCACGACTTCTGACATAATCAAAATACAACTTTATTTTTGTCTCTTACCATCTTTCTAAAATGTGTTCAGGTCTGATAATGTTTTCCTGGCCCTGGATGAAAACTCCAAGTCCATGGTATTTTTGCTCACTTTACGTAGGAAGGAACAAACTGGACCCAATTCATAAATTAGAATGTCCAGCTTAAGATATTAATAACAACCCTGGATCCAATTTAGCATTAACATGCCCTGATCTCCCCAGTCTGCAGAAGACAGCATCTCTTGGAAGGCTGCCGTGGAAAGAGAGACATGGTTGGCTCCTTTTCTATTTCCTTACTTTGTTCTTTTACTTCTCCATCCCACCTTGCTAGATAGTTTCTGACTCCTACACAGTTGGAACAGGGTGAGCGTGGAGTGGAAAGGAAAAGTGAAATCGTTTACTTAAATGGTATTTTCATAAGCTGGTTTTATGCTCTCTGCCTTGGTGACAATTTGGAGCCTGTCTTTTCTCTTTGGGTGCTGTCAGAGATTGTTTCGTGTTTCTTTGTTGAGTCCCTCTGTAGATAGTCCCCCTACCCTGGATGAGGAAATGCTTTATAGGTGGTAGCTTGCACTTCAGCAACACCTAGATATTTAGTGTTACCCCTGAGTTTAGTTTTTTGCTGCTGGAATCTCCTGTTCCTGGGAACTCTTTTTCCACCTGGCCTGTTTCTGGTCCAAGAGAAAGACCTACCATCCTTAGTCCTGACCAACACTTGGAGTGCAGGTTTATCGCAAGATACCACCACTCTCCTGAATTCATCACCAAAGCAGCCCTTCCCACACCATCTAGATTTCAATAATGGGAGTCAGTCCCCGACCTTCAATCACATGATCTTAATATGTTAAGATTTCTGCCTTATCTCAGAAAGGCCTACCTAACAAGATTGGGGTGAAGGAATTAGAATGTAACTCTTCAAGAGTTGGCAGAGAAGAATCATAGCAAGACAATAGCTGTCTAATAAATCTCTCCAAAGATCTTTTTTACAACACACACACACACACACACAGCTGAATATTCCAAGAGCTGTAGAGCTAGTTTAAAGGATTTCCTTGGAACATTTGTATATAATAATTTGGAAATTTACTTTGGAATTTCCCATCTCTTGTGTGTCTTGGTGACTAGTAGAAATATCACCTTTACTTAACCTTTTCATGTGATTCATTGCCAACTTATTAAAATACGTATTCTAGAGCGGTGGTTCTCAAATTTTGTGTGCATCAGGATTCCCTAACAGTCTTGAAATCTTCAGAGTTTCTGATTCACTGAGTCTGAGGTAAACATTGGTAATTTTCTTTTTTAACTAATTCTCAGGTAGCATTGATGCTGCTGGTCCAGGGACCATGCTTTGAGAACCACTGCTGTTAGACCACAGGATTCAAGAGTAGCTCTTCTCCTGCACCACTTTGGAGCTGTTTAACATTTGGGAGATATGGAAAATTCATAAGTATGAAATTATTATATAAGACTTAACGTATATAGCCCCTCCTCCCATTATCTCTGATCCTACTGCTATGTTTAGAGATGGGACTTTGCATCCAAATTGCAAGTGATTCTACCTAGCAGCATGATTCAGTGTTATCAATTGTCTTTTCAATTATTTAATAAACATTTATTAAGGAAAACCTGGTGGCGTAGTGGTTAAGTGCTACGGCTGCTAACCGAAGGGTTGGCAGTTCAAACCCACCAGGCGCTCCTTGGAAACTCTATGGGGCAGTTCTACTCTGTGCTATACTGGGTTTTTATTATTATTACTATTATATAGTAGCCATTGTTTTTGTGGGACATCATTTCTCAAATTGTGATCTCTGGACCACCAGCATCAGCAGTGGTTCTCAATCTTTTGCATATACAGACTCACGTGGAGGGCTTGTTAAACAAACTTGGTTGGGTTCCATCCCCAGAGTTTCTGACCTAGTACAGGTGGGTTGGGGCATGAGAATTTACATCTCTAACAAGTTTCCAATTGTTGCTGGACACATACTTTTTTTTAATTGTCCTTCAGGTGAAAGTTTACAGCTCAAGTTAATTCCTCAAACAAAAATTTATACACATATTGTTGTATGACACTAATTGCAATCCCCACAATGTGACAGCATCCTCCCGCTTTCCACCCCAGTTTTCCCATGTCCATCCAACCAGCTCCTCTCGCTTCTTGCCTTCTCATTCTGCCTCTGGACAGGAGGCACCCATTTGATCTCGCATATCTGCTTAGACTAAGAAGCACACTCCTCACAAGTATCATTTCATGTTTTATAGTCCAGTCTAATCTTTGTCCGAAGAGTGGGCATCAAGAATGATTTTTGTTCTGGGTTAACAGAGTGACCGGGGGCCATGGCTTCAGGGGTTCCTCCAGTCTCAGTCAGACCATCATGTCTGGTCTTTTTACTAGAATTTGAGTTCTGCTCCACACTTTTCTCCCTCTCTGTCAGGGCAGTCATTGGTGGTAGCCAGGCACCATCTAGTTCTTCTGGTCTCAGGCTGATGGAGTCTCTGGTTTATGTGGCCCTTTTGTCTCTTAGGCTAATATTTTACTTGTGTCTTTGATGTTCTTCATTCTCCTTTGCTCCAAGTAAATTGGGACCAATTGATGCATCTTAGATGGCTGCTTGCAAGCTGTTGAGACCCCAGACACCACTCACCAAAGTGGGATGCAGAACATTTCATTAATAAAATGTGTTATGCCAATTGACCTAGATGTTCCCTAAAATTGTGGTCCTCAGGTCTCAGCCCCCACTTCTCTATCCCTCAAAGTATTTGGTTGTGTACAGGAAACTTCTTAGTTTTTAATTCAGTCCAGTTGTACTGAATCCCCTGTGTTGTGTATTGTCCTTCACTTCACCTAATATAATTCTTGTCTACTGTATAGATACCTAGATACCCTCCCTCCCTGCCCTTGTAACCACCAAAGAATGTTTCCTCCTGTGTTTAAACTTTTTCTTGGAGTTTCATTATAGTGGCCTCATGCAATATTCATCCTTTTGCGACTGACTAATTTCACTTAGCATAATGCCCTCCAGATTCATCCATGTTGTGAGATATTTGACGGATTCATTATTGTTCTTTCATGTTGCATAGTATTCCATTGTGTGTAGGTACCATAATTTGTTTAACCTTTCGTTTCTTGAGGGGCACCTCGGTTGTTGCCATGCTTTTGCTATTGTGAACGGTGCTGCAATAAACATGGTGCACATATATCTATTCATGTGACAACTCTTATTTCTCTAGGATATATTCCAAGGAGTGGGATTGCTAGATAGTATGGTGCTTCTATTTCTAGCTTTTTAAGGAAGCGCCAAATCGATTTCCAAAGTGGTTGTACCATTTTACATTCCCACCAGCAATGCATAAGTGTTCCAGTCTCTCCACATCCTCTCCAACATTTATTATTTTGTGTTTTTGGGTTAGTGCCAGACTTGTTGGGTTGAGATGGAATCTCATTGTAGTTTTGATTTGCATTTCTCTAATGGCTAATGATCATGAGTATTTCCTCATCTATCTGTTAGCCACCTGAATGTCTTCTTTGGCAAAATGTCTGTTCATATCCTTTGCCTATGTTTTAATTGGGTTATTTGTCTTTTTGTTGTTGAGGTTTTGCAGTATGTTGTAGATGTTAGAGATTAGACCGTTATCGGATATGCTGTAGCCAAATTTTTTTTTCCCAGTCTGTAGGTTACCTTTTTACTCTTTCGGTTAAGTCTTTTGATGAGCATAGTGTTTGATTTTTAGGAGCTCCCAGTTATCTAGTTTCTCTCTGGTGTTTGTGCATTGTTAGTTATAGTTTTTATTCGCTTTATGCCATGTATTAGGGTTCCTAGCACTGCCACTATTTTTTCTTCCACGATCTTTATTGTTTTAGATTTTATATTTAGGCCTTTGATCCATTTTGAGTTAGTTTTTGTACAAGGTGTGAGGTATGGGTCTTATTTCATATTTTTGCAGATGGATATCCAGTTATGCCAGCACCATTTGTTGAAAAGACTTCTTTTTCCTATTTAACAGAATTTGGCCCTTTGTCAAATATCAGCTGTTCATAGGTAGATGAATTTATGTCTGGGTACTCAATTCTGTTCCACTGGTCTATGAATCAGTTGTTGTACTGGTATCAGGCTGTTTTGACTACTGTGGCAGTATAATAGGTTCTAAAATCAGGTAGTGTGAGATCTCGCAGTTTGTCCTTCAATAGTGCTTTACTTATCTGGGGCCTATTCCCTTTCCATATGAATTTGGCGATTTGTTTCTCCATCTCATTAGAAAATATCATTGGAATTTGGATCGGGATTGCATTATATCTGTAGATCAATGGGTAGAATTGACATTTTCATAATGTTGCATCTTCCTATCATGAGCAAGATATGTTTTTTCACTTATGTGGGTTTCTTTGGTTTCTTGCAGTAGTGTCTTATAGTTTTCTTTGTATAGGTCTTTTACATCTCTAGTTAAATTTATTCCTAAGTATTTTATCTTCCTGGGGGCTATTATAGATGGTATTGATTTGGTGATTTCCTCTTCAAACTGTCAACCTTTTAGTTAGCAGCAGTAGCACTTAACCACTATGACACCAGGGTTTCCATTTCTGCTCTAATAATTATTATTTCCTTTCTTCTGGTGCCTGAAGGCTTCTCTTGTTGCTCTTTCTATTTTTTCTAGTTGTAGGGTTAATATTTTTATTTTGGCCCTTTCTTCTTTTTGAATGTGTGCATTTATTGCTATAAATTAGCCTCTGAGTGCTGCTTTTGCTGCACCCCCAAAGGTTCTGGTAGGATGTGTTTTCATTCTCATTTGATTCGATGAATTTCTTTATTCCATCCTTGATTCCTTCTGTAACCCAGCAGTTTTTGAGCAACATATTGTTTACTTTCCATGTCTTTGATTTTTTTTTCCTTGCTTTTTCTGTTATTGCTTTCTACTTTTATGGCTTTATGGTCAGAAAAGATGCTTTATAATATTGCGGTGTTTTGGATTCTGTTAACACTTTCTTTGTGGCCTAACATGTGGTCTCTTCTGGAGAATGTTCCATGTGCTTTGAAAAAGAAAGTATTCTTGGCTGCTGTTGGATGGAATGTTCTGTATGTTTCTGTGAGGTTGATTGTGGCAGTTAGATCTTCTGTGTCTTTATTGAGCTTCTTTCTGGATGTTCTGTCCTTCACCAAAAGTGGTGTGTTGAAGTCTCCTACTACTATCATGGATCTGTATTTCTCTTTTCAATGCTGTTGCAGTTTGTTTTATGTATTTTGGAACCCTGTCATTGGGTATGTATATATTTATTATGGTTATGTCCTCCTCGTGTATTGACCCTTTAATCATTATATAGTGTCCTTCCTTGTTTTTTATGGTGGATTTTGCTTTAAAGTCTATCTTGTCAGAGATTAATATTGCTGCTCCTGCTCTTTTTTGATTGTCGTTTGCTTGATATATTTTTTTTCCATCTTTTGAGTTTTAGTTTGTTTGTATCTTTGAGTGTAAGGTGTGTCTTTTGTAGGCAGCATATAGACAGGTTGTGTTTTTTATCCATTCTTCCACTCTCTGTCTCTTTATTGGTGCATTTAGTCCATTTATATTCAGCGTAGTAGGCATGAGTTTAGTGCTGTCATTTTGGTGTATTTTTTCTTTCTTTCTTTTTTTTGTGGTGTTGACAGTTTCTTTGTTCCACTTAATTTTCTGTGCCAAGTCATTTTTCTCTAGGTATTTTCTTTTCATCTTTTTCATTATTGTTGATTTTGTATTTGCTGAGACTTTATGTTTTTCTTCTTTTTTATTTTATGTGCAGATTTGTTAGTTTCCTTTGTGGTTACCTTAAAATTTACCTCTATTTTTCTAAGTTTAAACCAATCTTTTATTTCTTGATATCAGCTTAACTTTCTCACCATATGAAAGTTCTATGACTACACTATTTAGTCCCTCTTTTTTTTTTAATTTTGTCATCTTTACATATTGACATCTCTGTTTCCCTATTTTCAGTGTTTTAGCTTTGACTTATTTTTGTGACTCCGCTACCTGGGTTGATATCTGGTTGTTCTGTCCTGTGTTCTAGTCTTGGGTTATTATCTGATATTATTAATTCTCTACCTGGAGGACTTCCTTTAGTATTTCTTGTAATTTTGGTTTGGTTTTTACAAATCCCCTAAACTTCTATTTATCTGAAAACATCCTGATTTCACCTTCATATTTGAGAGACAGTTTTGCTAAATATATAATTCTTGGCTGGCATTTTTTTTTTCCTTCAAGGCTTTATGTATGTCATCCCATTGTCTTCTTCCCTGCATCGTTCCTATTGAGTAGTCAGACCTTAGTCTTATTGATTCTCCTCTGTAGATGATTTTTCATTTATCCCTAGCCACTTTTAAAACTCTTTGTGTTTGGCAGTTTTGATTATAGTATGTCTTAGTGACTTTCTTTTGGGATCCAACCTGTGTGGGGTTTGATAAGATTCTTGGGTAGGTATCTTCTCATCTTTCACAATATTAGGGAAGTTTTCGACCAGCAAATCTTCAACAATTTTCTCTGTATTTTCCGTTATCCTTCCCTGTTCTGGTACTCCAGTCACTCATAGGTTATTCCTTTTGATTGAGTCCCACATAATTCTTAAGATTTCTTCATTTTTTTAATTCTTTTATCTGATTTGTCCTCAGATTTTTTTTTTTTTTAAATTGGTGTCAAGTGCTTTATCTTCAATCTCACTAATTCTGACTTCCATTGCCTCAGTTCTGCTCTTATGGCTTTCTATTGAGTTGTCTTATTCTGAAAATTTATTGTTAATCTTTTGAATTTCTATTTGCTGTCTCTCTGTGGATTCCAGCAGTCTGTTAAATTTATAATTCTGTTCTTCTATAGCTTTCCTAAATTCCTCTATTGCTTTGTCTGAGTGTTCCTTGGCTTGGTCTGAGTTTTGCCTGATCTTCTTCCTGATCTCTTGAAGAGCACTGTACATTGATCTTTTGAATTCTACCTCCAGTAATTCTACGAACTTATCTTCCTCCAGGAGGTTTCCTGGCTCTTTATTTTGGTCACTTGCTGGAGCCATCTAGGTCTGCCTTTTTATGTGATTTGATATTGACTGTTGTCTCTGAGCCATCAATAACTTATTATATTTATTTTTGTATGTTTGCTTACCATGTCCTGCCTTCTTGTTTTGTTTTATTTTCATTTGCCCAAATAGATTAGGCATGTAAGCTACTTTGATTATTGGCATCTTTTAAGCTCTCACATGCTGTCACCACGTGGTTTGATCTGCTACTAGGTGTGAACCCAGGAGTCCGTTTACTTTTCTTGTGTAGATTCAGCTCAGGTGTCCAAGTCATCAGTCACTGAGTGTGTGGTGCAGGTTCTCACCTACAGTCCTAGATGGGCAGGGCTATGTAGGGGTGATTGAAACAGGCACAGGTATCTAGCTGCAGTACGGGGTTATGTGTTAAGCAAGGTAGGGGGCTGACAGCTGCCCCTGAGTGCTGGGTAGAAGGTGTGTCTTTGTTCCCTAAAGTGCATAGGTAGGTGGTTCTTTCAGCCAGACTTCGGGCACCCAATGCCATTGGCTGTAAGGACTGAGAGGCACCACTTATTCTTGGACCCCTGTGTGGGTGGCTAGGTAGTATGCGTGAAGCTGCCAGTCCACAGGCCCCTTATGTGGGTGGGTGAAGACCCTGCTTAATGGGCAGGATGATGTCATATTTCATAAATCTGCCACTCCCCCTTAGCTGTTGCACTTGAAAATAGGTATACACCCTGTTGTACTATGCTAATGAGAGTCTACAAGGTTGAGTGGGCCCACACAGGTCTATGCAGGGGTGAAAGCCATTTGAAGTTCATGGACCACTTATGTCTCTGCCTAGGCAAAGGTACAGTGCCTGACCTGAATTTCCAGCTTAGGGGGCATGCTGATTTTTTAAAACTGCAAAAATAGTTTGGGCACAGTTAATCCTGACCTCCCAGCTTAGGGGAGCTGGTGGCTTCTTTTTTGTTTGTTCATTCATTTATTTGTCCCACCGACCCCCTCCCCCAGCCCAAAGCTGGGAGACAGACTCAGGGGTGATGGGTTCCACTTTTCACCTAGTGGGTACAGCAACCACTGAACTCTGCTGAACTGGCACTGGTGTAGAGCGGGGAGGGAGCAGGCGAGGGGAAGAGAGGCACTTCTCTGTTATGGAGGTCCCAGTGGAGAAAGAGTTATTTTGATCCTGAGGGGTAGGTTAGACACTTGCACTTAACTTTCGCAGATCCAGCTCTGCTCCACCTGTCTCTGGAGGCTTGTGCAGAACCTCGTCCACTCAATTTTTCCCAACGTGGTAAAGGGATCCCAAGCTATACTGTTTGCCTCAACCCACATGTGCCAAAAGATCCAGCCTGCAGAGTGCCAGCTGCACAGACCTGGCACTTCTTCACTTCTTCTGAATTATCTCTCCCTCCCTCTGGCACTCAGCCTGGCTCCTCAGTTTTGTCTTTGATGTCCAGGGCTCCTAGATTGTCATATATAACTGATTCACTTGTTTTTTCGAGTCTTTGTTATAAGAGGGACCACAGGAAGCGTATGACCATTCCACCATCTTGACTCTGCCTCCTGAACACGTACCTTTATAGAATGCAGATGGGCACGTCAACCACCTTGCATGTTAAGGTTTTTTTTGTTGTTGTTGTTGCTGTTGTTATTTCCTATTTTCAAACGTAAGGAAAAGCAATATTTTTCCTTAAAATTGAAAGTCTCCATCTAAAACACATTTGAAATTATTTGCCAACTGAAGAATAAATGGTGATGTTTTTAGTGGCACAGAACATACTATCATTAATAATGAAAAACTACAAGTATAGTTCACAGATCATTATATATTTGCAGCCTTCTTTTCCTCATTATTCTCTTCCTCCAATTAGTTCTTTCAGAGTCAAGAGCTATAGGTGACAGTGATGAATAAGAATTTTTATCATCTTGTCAATAAAAATAAATCCCAAGCAGAAAAATGTCAAACTCGTGTTGACAATGACTAAAATCCAGTGATATATCTCAAAAGGGACTGTTAGGTATAGCAGAACAAAAGAGCAATGTGATATTTTGGACTTTTGATCATAGCCAAGATGTAATGCCTTGAATCAGTCTAATCCTGCTAAAAAGAACAAGAAAACTTAGACAATAACATAAAATAACTGTCTAAAAGTCCTTGGAAATAAAGTATTAATATAGGACACAAGGGGCTACAAATCACACAAAGTATACTCCTAGAATTTTTTCTGAGTCCATTTGTCAATTCCTGCTTGGGGAAATATTTTCCTAACAAAAAGTAGCCATCATACCAGTCCAAGAAGGCAGAATCTGGAGTTTAGAGTGACCAAAAGAGCTAACACTTGTAGAGAATGGAAACACGGAAAGTGAGTAAAAAATTTGAATGTAACCTCCCCTTGAGGTTACAATTGTTTGCAATTCATTACTTGCACATTCCAGGATAAAACTACAAGAACAGAAGGAAATAGTAGCTTCTGGACAATTTAAGGGCTGAATTGTACACTGATTTTAGTCACCATGCAGTTACAGGGAAACAGAAGTTGGAGTTCAAGATTCATCAAGGTAGAGCAGTTTATTCACAGTTTTGGTTGAAACCTTAGTAGTAAGGGCAAAGTTGACACAGAATATCTTTATAAAACCCTAAAACCAGACTTAACCCAGATAAAGTCTATGAAAACTATTCACCACACAGAAGAAATGTTTATACATTTATGATAAAGATAACATCTTCCAGAGCCTATGCTATATTTATATTTTGCTTGGGGTCTGTCTTAAACTGGGTTCTCTAGAGAAGCAAATTCAGTGCAGAGTGTGTGTGTGTGTGTGTGTGTGTGTGTGTGTGTGTGTAGCCACCACTCGACTGTCAGGTTGTTGCACTATGGTAGCTTCCGTGTTTCTGTGATGCTGGAAGCTATGCCATTGGTATTTCAAATACCAGAAGGGTCACCCATGGTGGACAGGTTTCAGTGGAGTTTCTACACTAAGACAGACTAGGAAGAAGGACATGGCAGTCTTCTTCTGAAAAAATTGGCCAGTGAAAACCTTATGAATGGCAGAAGAACACTATCTGATATGGTACCAGAAGATAAGCTCCTCAGGTTGGAAAGCACTCAAAAGACAACTGGGGAAGAGTCACCGCCCCAAAGTAGAGTCAACCTTAATGAAGTGGATGGAGTCAAGCCTTAGGGACCTTCATTTGCTGATGTTGTATGACTCAGAATTAGAAGAAAGAGCTGCAAACATCCATTAGTTATCAGAACATGGAATATATGAAGTATAAAACTAGGAAAACTGGAAATCATCAAAAATGACATAAAGCACATAAAGGTCAATATCCTAGGCATTAGTGAGCTGAAATGCACTGGTATAAGCCATTTCGAATCGAACAATCATATAGTCTGCTATGCTGGGAGTGACAAATTGAAGAGGAATGGCATCACATTCATCATCAAAAAGAACATTTCAAGATCTATCCTGAAGTACAATACTATTAGTGATAGGATAATATCCATATGCCTACAACGAAGACTAGTTAATACGATTATTATTCAAATTTACACACCAATCACTAATGCCAAAGATAAAAGAATTGAGGATTTTTACCAACTATTGCAGCCTGAAATTGATCACACATGCAATTGAGAGGCATTGATAATTACTGGTGATTGGAATGTGAAAATTGGAAATGAAGAAAGATCAGTAGTTAGAAAACATGGCCTTGGCGATAGAAAAAATGCCGAAGATCACAAGATCAATAACTTCTTCATTGCAAATACTTTTTCCCAACAACATAAACTATGTCTATACACATGAACCTCACCGGATGGAATACACAGGAATCAAACCGACTATATCTGTGGAAAGAGATGATGGAAAAACTCAAAATCATCAGTCAGAACAAGGTAAGGGGCCAAAGGCAGAAATTGCTCTATGCAAGTTCAAGTAGAAGCTGAAGAAAATTAAAACAAGTCCATGAGAATCAAAATATGATCTTGAGTATACCCCACCTGAATTTAGAAACCATCTCAAGAACAGATTTGATGCATTGAACACTAATGATGAAAAATCAGATGAGTTCTTCATGTATGACATCATACATGAAAGAAAGCAAAAGGTCATTAAAAAGACAAGAAAGAAAGAAAAGACCAAAATGGATGTCAAAAGAGACTTCCTCTTGAATGTATAGTAGCTAAAGTGAAGGGAAGAAATGATAAAGTAAAAGAGTTGAAAAAGAAAATTTCAAAGGCCAGTTCAGGAAAACAAAGTAAAGTATTATAATAAAATGTGCAAAAACCTGGATTTAGAAAGCCAAAAGGGAAGAAAATGCTCAGCATTTCTCAAGCTGAAAGAGCTGGGAAAAAAAATCCAAGCCTCATGTTGCAATATTAAAGGATTCTATGGGTAAAATATTGAACAATGCAGGAAGAAACAACAGAATAGGGAAGGAATACATAGAGTCACTATACCAAAAAGAATTGACCAATGTTCAAACATTTAAGGAGATAGCATACGATCAAGAACAATGGTACTGAAGGAAGCAGTCCAAGCTGTACTGAAGGCATTGGCAAAAAACAAGGCTTCAGGAATTGACGGAATACCAATGGAGATGTTTCAACAAACAGATGCAATGCTGGAAGCTCTTACTCATCTATGTCAGGAAATTTGGAAGGCAGCTACCTGGACAACTGACTGAAGGAGATCCATATTTGTGCCTATTCAAAAGAAAGGTGATCCAACAGAATGCAGAATTTATAAACAGTATTTTTGTCATTAATATCACACGCAGGTAAAATTTTGCTGAAGATCATTCAAAAGTGGTTGCGGCAGTACATTGATAGAGAACTGACAGAAATTCAAGCCAGATTCAGAAGAGGATGTGGAAGGGGGGATCTCATTGCTGATGTAAGATGGATCTTGGCTGAAAGCAGAGAATACCAGAAAGATGTTTACCTATGTTTTATTGACTACGCAAAGGCATGAGACTGTGTGGAACATAAAAAATTATGGACAACAGTGCCACCCGAAAACCCATTGCCGTAGAGTCGATTCTGACTCATAGCGACCCTGTGGGACAGAGTAGAACTGCCCCATAGAGTTTCCAAGGAGCACCTGGTGGATTCGAACTGCCAATCTTTTTGTTAGCAGCTGTAGCTCTTAACTACTATGCCACCAGGGTTTCCAGACAACAGTGCAAAGAATGGGAATTCCAGAACGCTTAATTGTGCTCAAGAAGAACCTGTACATATACCAGGAGGCAGTTTTTCAAACACAACAAAGGAATACTGAGTGATTTAAAATCAAGAAAGGTGTGTGTCGGGGCTTTAGCCTTTTACCATGTTTTTTTTTTTACTCAATTTGTATGCTGAGCAAATAATCCAAGAAACTGGAGCATTTGAAGAATAGTATGACATCAAAATTGGAGGAAGACTCATTAACAACCTGCTATATGTAGATTAAACAATGCTATTTGCTAAAAGAGAAGAGGCCTTGAAGCACTTACTAATGAAGATCAAAGACTACAGCCTTCAGTATGGATTACACCTCAACATAAAGAAAACAAAAATCCTCACAACTTGACCAATAAGCAACACCACGATAACTGGAGAAAATACTGAAGTTGTCAAGGATTTCATTTTACTTGGATCCACAATCGACAGCCATGGAAGCAGCAGTCAAGAAATGAAAAGACACATTGCATTGGGCAAATCTGCTGCAAAGGACCTCTTTAAAGTGTTGAAGAGCAAAGATGTCACTCTGAAGACTAAGGTGTGCCTGACCCAAGCCATGATATTTTCAGTCGCATCATATGCATGTGAAACCTGGACGATAAATAAGGAAGATCGAAGAAGAATTGCAGCCTTTGAACTGTGGCATTGGTGAAGAATAATGAATACACCGTGGACTGCCAAAAGAATGAACAAATCTGTCTTGGACGAAGTACAACCATAATGCTCCTTAGAAGCCAGGATGATGAGACTGCGTCTTACATATTTTGGAGATGTTGTCAGGAGAGATCAGTCCCTGGAGAAGGACATCATGCTTGGTAAATTACAGGGTAAGTGGAAAAGAGGAGGACCCTCAATAAGATGGATTGACACAGTGGCTGCAACAATGGGCTCAAGTATAACAATGATTGTGAGGATGGTGCAGGACTGGGGGGTGTTTCGTTCTGTGGTGCACAGGGTCACTATGAGCCGGAACTGACTCGACGGCACCTAACAACAACAACAACAACAACACAATCAACACCCATGGAAGCAGCAGTCAAGAAATCAAACAGCATATTGCATTGGACGAATCAGTTGCAAAAGACCTCTTTAAAGTGTTAAAAAGAAGAGATGTCACTTTAAGGACTAAGGTGTGCCTGACCCAAGCCATGATGTTTTCCATCACCTCATATGCATGTAAAACCTGGACAATGAATACGGAAGGTTGAAGAAGAATTGTCGCCTTTGAATTGTGGTGTCGGCAAAGAATACTGAATATACCACAGACTGCCAGAGGAATTAACACATCTGATTGGAAGAAGTACAGCCAGAATGCTCCTTAGAAGTGAGAATGGCGAGACTTCATCTCACATTCTTTGGACATGTTATCAGGAGGGATCAGTCCCTGGAGAAGGATATTGTGCTTGGTTAAGTAGAGGGTCAGCAAAAAAGAGAAAGCCCCTCAATGAGATTGACTGACAAAGTGGCTACAACAATGGGTTCAACCATAACCACAAACATGAGAATGGCACAGAACCAGTGTTTCATTCTGTTGTATGTAGGGTCACTATGAGTCAGAACCAACTCTACAGCACCTAATGACAAGTCCACGATGGTAGTTTTGCCAAAATCATTGCATGCAGGGAAGGGAAATGGGTATACAGAGTAACTGTCTATGCCAGTAAGAACAAAATGCTGCCTTTTTCACGATGGAAGCAGTCCAATGTAGTCAACCTACCACCAGGTTGCTGGCTGATCACCTCAAGAAATGGTGCCATTATCAGGGACTCAGTTTTGGTTTTTGCTGCTGACAGATTGAACACTCAGCAGTGGCTATAGCCAAGTCATTCGTAGTGAGTGGAAGTCCATGTTGCTGAGCTCACACATAACTTCCAACGCTGCCACCATGGCCACTTTGTTCATGAGCCATTCATTAGGCAACAACGAGAGTGGCTGGGGAGAGAGGATGCCTATTTCCACAGAACACGTCATTCTATCCACTTGATTGTTAAAATCCTCCTCTGCTGAGGTCACCCTTCAGTGAGCATTCATATGAGATGCAAGTATCTTTACTTCTTTAGCCCCTTCAGAGAGTTCTAGCTACATACCTCTTCCTCGTACCTCCTTGTCTCCAGTTTTCCAGTCATGTTACTTTCAAGTCCCTGATCATCCAGCCAAACCATTGGCCACAGCCCACGAATTAGTATTCAATCACACATCTGGCCATTTCTCACTCCAACCCAAATGAACAACCAGCTGCACCACTCTAAGTTTTGGCCACTGGGAGGACTTCCCCTCACCACTCTCCTTTAGGGAGGTCCCAGAAAGGGGCTACAGTCCTGTCGTTGTCCACTTTTGAGTAGTGTCTGCATATTGTGCAGAACCATCTGTAAACGAGGGACGAGTTTTCTCTTCCTCAGTCAACTGATCATAAGGAACTCCCTTTGAGGGCATAGGTGCACACTGGGAGAGGGCAGGTAATGTGACAAGAGTGGAAACCATGGGCATTTGGGCCACTTCTTCATACAATTTATTTGTGCCTTCAGGTCCTACTTGGGCCCAATCTTGTATATACCACTTGCATTTAATGATGGAGTGCTGCTGTTCATGCCCAACTTTAGGGCTCTATGGGTCAGAAAATACACTGTTCATGATGGGCAACTCAGGCCACATGGTGATTTGGTGGCCCATGGTTAAACGTTCAGTCTCTATTGTGGCCCAATAACAAGCCAAGAGCTGTTTTTCAAAAGGAGAACAGCTATCTGCAGAGGATGGCAGGGCTTTGCTCCAAAATCATAAGGGTCTGCACTGTGATTCACCAACAGGGGCCTGCCAAAGACTGTGACAGCATCTCTATCTGCCACTGACACTTCAAGCACCATTGAATAGGTTGGGCCATATGGACTAAGAGGCACAGCAGTGCGCACGGAGTCTGAATCGGTTGCAGAGCCTTCTGTTGTTCTGAGTCCCACTCAAAACAAGCAGCTTTTCCAGTCACTTGATAAATAGGCCCAAGTAGGACACCCAAATGAGAGATATGTTGCCTCCAAAATCCAAAGAAGTACACCAGGCATTGTGCCTCTATTTTAGTTGTGGGAAGGCCCAGATGTAACAACCTAGAAGAAATATCTTGACATATCCCATACCACTGGACCTCTAGAAATTTCACTGAGGTAGAAGGCTCCTGAATTTTTGTCGGATTAATTTCCCACCCTCTAGCACCCAAATGTCTTACCAACAAGTCAAGAGCTAATGACTCCTTTTCCTTACTAGGTACAATCAGTATACTGTCATTATTGTAATGGACATTGTGATGTCTTGGGAAGGATATGGCGATCAAAGTCCCTGCAAACTAAATTATGACATATGGCTGGAGAGTTGATATACCCATCAGGTAGGACAGTGAATGTGTGTTTCTGGTCTTGACAGCTGAAGGAAAACTGCTTCTGGTGTTCCTTCAGTGCCATCATCAAGAAAAAGGTATTGGCATATCAATAGCGGCATACTCAATACCAGGAGATGTACTAATTTGCTCAAGCAATGAAACTACATCTGGAACAGCAGCTGCAATTGGAGTTACTACCTGGTTAAGTTCACAATAATCCACTGTCATTCTCCAAAATCCATCAGTTTTTTGCACAGGCCAAATGGAGATATGGTGGGAATCATCACCCCTGCATCCTTTGCGTCCTTGGATGATGGCAGTAATCTCTGCAATCCCTCCAGGAATGTGAGATTACTTTTGGCTAACTATTTTCCTAAATAGGAACAGTTCTAATGGCTTCCACTTGGCTTTTCCTACCATAATAGCCCTTGTTGGCTTTACTCCACTTGTCAGGGATCCCATGTGGGGGTTCTGTCGATTGCTGAGTATCTCTATTCCAAATATGCTTTCTGGAACTGGGGAATTGCTACAAAATGGGTTCAGGGAACCACTGGACCCACTGTGAGATGAACCTGAGCTGAGGCTAGGTTACTAACCTGACCTCTATATGCCTCCACTCTGGTAGGCCACAGTGACGTTTTGGGTCTCCTGGAATTTGTGTCAGATTAGAGCCAATATCCAGTAATCCCCCCAAAGTCTGATTGTTTCCTTTTCCCCAGTGAACAGTCATTCTCGTAAAAGGCCATAGATCCCTCTGGAAAAGTCTGGGAGAAAGATTTTCGGTATAAATTTTTGGCAGTGTAGTGTTTTTTCCTCAAGGGCACCTGTCCTTCCCTTCAGGCAAGGAGTTGTGGGTCTGTAAACTGGCTCAAGTCTGGGAATTGATTGAGGGACTGTGACTCTCTATTCTGCCAATTTGAATTACACTACTGTTCAGTTGACCTAGATCAAGTAAATATTTAGTTGATTTCCCATCTATTTCTGTCCTGGGGACACCATGACTAAGTAGCCAACGCTATACGTCCTTGCAATTCAGACTATTGTGATTATTTCATTTTCTTTTCGTTACAGTAACTACTCCCACCTTATCTTTGTTGATGGAGTGCTGTCACTTGGCCTGTACACATCGGGGGGTCCAGTCAGCCCCATTGTATGGGGCTGCTGGCTCACAGGTTGCAGAGGCCAACAAATCCTAAAATTGGTAGGCAGTATGGCAGTCTACTTGCTCAAGTCCCAAGAACCAGAGGTCAGATGGTGATAAGCCAGATGCAGGATCCAGAGTGTGCAAAAGCCAGCAAGCTTTGCCAGAATGTTCATATACATTGGATGGAGGTCACATCCCCAAGGAAACTCCCCTTATAACTGATTGGCTGATCATATCATGGAGGTGATTGCATTATATCACAAAATGGAAGATAACAACATCATTACATAACTGCCAAACTACATCATTACATAATTGTCAAGCTAAATTATTACCTAACTGCCAAACCACTGAGAACCATGGTTCAACCAAGCCGACACACAATCGTAACCATTACAGGGTCCGAACGAAAGTACAAGGTCTGCAAAAGAATAGGTCCAAAAGAAAGAGAGAGAAAGAGAAGGGTAGAGAGAAACAGAGAGAGACAGGTAATAGAAACAAACTTAAAGATAATTAACGTAGAGAGGTACTTTAAAATAGTTATAATTAATATGTTCATGAGAATAGACGGAAAGATTAATAATGCTAGCACAATTCTGGAAACCACAAAAAAATGCAATTTTGAACCTAAGAATTTCATAAAGGAGTTTAATAGAAGAACAAAGTATCATTTAACTTGGTATTATGTTCCCATTGCTGTCCAGTCAATTCCGGCCCATGTTGATCCTATAGCACAGAGTAGAACTGCCTCATAGAGTTTCCAAGGAGCAGCTGGTGAATTCGAATTGCCGACCTTTTTGTAAGCAACCATAGCTCTTAACCACTGCACCAGCAGAGCTCAAGGTATTATGATAAAATTGTAAATAGATTGATCCTCCAAGAGAAAAAGGATCAAAAATGCAGAAAAGCACATAATAGATAAGTAAAATATTGCAGAAGTTTTAATGCACTTGTAATTGCAGTCCAGAAAGGAGAGGCGAGAAATATTCAGAAGTAATATTTTGAAGATGATCAATGATTTCCCCAAACTGGAAAAACAATAAAACACAGTATCAAGAACAAATTCCAATTTCGATAAGAAAACACACCCATACGAGCACACATATACACATATGTACATACATATGAGTCAAACCACTCATAAAGTAACATAAAAAATACATTAAAAGCTGCCAAAGACTCACTACCTTAAAAATCTCAAAAGCAGTCAGATTCATTGCATTCACAACAGTAATAAGAATGATAAAATTTTTTTCAACAGAAACAGCAGGGGCAAAAGGCAATGGAAGGACATATTTAACACGGTGAAATAAAATAACACCAACTTTATATTCTAAGGAGCAGTGGTGGCTGCTAATTGAAAGGTCAACGGTTTGAATCCACCAGCTGCTCCCTGGAGACCCAATGGTGGCAGCTCTACTCTGTCCTGTAGAGTTGCTATAAGTTGGAATTGACTTGACCACAGTGGGTTTGTTTTTTTTCATTTTTTTATACTACATCTAGCAAAAATATCCTCCAAAAAGTATGTGAAATAAATAAGATTTTAAAAGCTTAGAGTCACAAACAAATATGCATTAAAGAAAACATGAGAGAGTTTTTTTAGGCAAAAGTAAAATAAGCCCAGATAAGCAACAGAAAATCAGGAAGAAGGAAGAGCACTGTAAATTGTAAATAACGCAGGTAAATGTAAATTAATATTTAAAGTTCAAACAATAAGAAAAATGCCTTGTGTGGTTTTAAATACCTAAAGTGGTAAAATATATAACCATGATAGCATAAAAAGTATTTGAAGGATTAAATTAAAATGTAAAATTATTGAATTGTTTTAGAAGTAATAAAAATTCTAATTTCAAGCCGACTGTAATAAGTCAATAATTCAGGTTATAATATCTAGAATATCCTCTAGATTAGCCTCTAGATTCTATAACCAAACAATAACAACTAACCAATACTGTATATGAATGTCATAGAAGCTTTATTTGTAATAGCCAAAATTGGAAACAACCTGGATGTCCTTCAATGGACGTCTAGATTAAACAATTATGGTATATCCACTACTAAGCAATAAAAAAAGAATGACTTCTTAATTACGCTGAGTGAAAAAAAGCCCATCCCAAAAGGTTACATACTGTCTAATTCCGTTTATATAACATTCCTGGAGAAATGGAGAAGAAATTAGTGGTTGCCAGGGGTTAAGGCTCTTTGCGGTGATGCAGATGTTCTGTGTCTTGACTGTATCGATGCTTGTGATATAATTCTCTACCAAAAACCCAAACCCGTTGCCATCACGTCAATTCCCACCCTATAGGACAGAACAGAACTAGCCCATACATAGAGTTTCCAAGGAGCAGCTGGTGGATTCAAACCGCCAACCTTTTGGATAGTAGCCATAGCTCTTAAGCACTGCAGCCATTGAAGGAAACTGGCCAAAGAGCGGAAACCCTGGTGGTGTAGTGGTTCAGTGCTACAGCTGCTAACTAAAAGGTCAGCAGTTCGAATCCACCAGGCACTCCTGGAAACTCTACGGGGCCATTCTACTCTGTCCTATAGGGTCACTATGAGTTGGAGTCGACTCAGTGGTAATGAATTTGGTATGGGTTTTTGGCCACAGAGTACATGGGATCTCTCTGTGTTATTTCTTACAACTACGGTGAATCCACAATTATCTCACAATAAAAAGTTTAATTTTAAGGCAAATGTGGCAAGCAGAAAAACTGTATGTTGTTTTATAAGACAGACTTTATAAGAAGATTGAAAGTGAAACTACGGAAAAATATAAATAGAGCCTCATTATTTTAAAAAGCAGGCCTAACTATATTAATATCATACAAAGTCAATTTTAATTAAGTCAAGAAATCCTATTAGATAATGTGCAGAACATTTCAAAACTACAAAAGAAAGAATTTTAAAGGAAGATAATGAAATTCCTAAGTGCGTTTAAACCTAATAACACATCTTCAAAATATATAAAACAAAACTGAAAAAAATCTAGAAGAAAGCACAAAAGTAATTGGAAATTTTATTATAGCTCCCTTAGTAACTAAAAAAGAAGCCGAAAAAAAAAATAAATGATGTGGATATTTGAATGAACGATTAACCAACTTGATCTAGTCAACACATTTAGAATTCCCCACCCCACTGCCATCGAGTCGATTCCGACTCACAGCGACCCTATAGGACAGCGTAGAACTGTGCCATAGAGTTTCCAAGGAGCACCTGGTGGATTCAAACCTCCGACCTTTTGGTTAGCAGTTGTAGCACTTAGCCACTACACCACCAGGGTTTCCATGTATATTAGAATAGTAAATGCAAATATTGCAGAATACACGTCCCTTTCGATTGAACATGGGACATTTACCATCATTGATCATAGGATGTGCTATAAACCAATTTTCAACAAATTTCAAAGATTTTAAATCATACACAGTATTTTTTTTTTCTGGTCACAGTGGCAGCAAAGTAGAAATTAATAACAAAAAAGTAATTAGAAAAGCTCAAATCCTTGGAAATTAAGGTAATACTTTTTAATAGCTTATGAATCAAAGAAAAAATTACAATGGAAATTAGAATTTATTTTAAACCAAATGATAATGCCATGGGTCCTATCAAAACTTGGGAGATGCAGATAAAACAGTGATAAGAGGAGAAATATAAAGTTTTAAATGAACGGTGCTGTGGTTAAGCACTCAGCTGCTAACCAAATGGTCCGCAATTTGAACCCACCAGCCACTCTGTGGGAGAAAGATGTGGCAGTCTGCTTCCATAAAGATAACGGCCTTGGACACCTTGTGGAGCAGCTCTACTCTGTCTTATAGGGTTGACAGGAGTCAGAATCAACTCAAGGACAGCAACTTTTGTTTTTGTTTTATATATGTGTATACGTGTGTGTGCTTGGGTCTGTGCGTATATATTGTTGTTAGGTGCTGTCAAGTCAATTTCAACTCATAGCAACCCATGCGAGTGAGTGGAATTGCCCCCTAGGGTTTTCTTGGCTGTAATCTTTACTGAAACAGATTGCCAGGACTTTCTTCCGTGGAGCTACAGCAGCTGAATGCGTAAGAGTCTAAGCCACTAGGGCTACACACACACACACACACGTGTATATACACATATATATGGGAAAAAACAATGATATAAGCTTCTATATCAAGAGAAGAGAAAAAGAACAGCAAATAAAGCCCAAAGGTGAAAAAGGAGGGACGTGACAAGAAAAAAGCAGAAAAAAAAGTAAAATAGACAAAACGAGCACAGCCAAAAGTTGCTTTTAAAGATTAATAAAACTGATAAACTTCTAGTAAGGTTGGTAAGGAACACTGAGAGAACCAGAAGGTGATATAACTTCCATTTTGCAGGTTAGGTACCAGAGACCGAGGAAGTCATTGGTGCTGCACAGCTAGTAAGCGGCAGACAGGGTTGAAAACCAGGGCTTTGACTTCAAAGTTCAGGATTTTAAGCCTCACGTTGCACTGCCTCCCAGCACCAGTGACAGACACAATAAGCTTCCACCTTTGACTGCGTCTCTTACCTTCCGCTTCAGTGTGCCTCTGTGCCACTCCCAGAGAGTCACACGCTGTAGGAGATGGCTAGGCTCCTGAGGGCTGGAGTGTATCTGCTCTTTATCCAGATCAAACACAGAAATGGGAATCAGCACAAAGTAGTTAATGTCTGCCCAGCTGTGCTATGTATCCTTTGATTTGTTTCCTCTTTTGCAAGTTACTCCTCTACTCAGTGCGACAAGTCCCAGAGAGATTATTTTTCATTTTGTAGTCATTTTCAAATGACTACTATACATTTTAGTAGAGTTGTAGTCTGTTGGACTATTAAAAAAAAAAAAAAATTGGTGTTAACTTCTTTCATCTTTGGATCAGTTCTTTGGGAAAAAAAAAAAAGTCTGGTAACCTAAGGCTTCTTGTAATATGGGAGCTTTTGTTTGTCCTATGAGTAGCCTTTAAGGAAGGTTTTGGGGAGTTTGTCTGTGTTTCTTGTCTCATCTCTTTCGGTCAGTACTCCTAAAGAAACAGAAGTGAAATGTAGCTCCAAGTCTCTGAGTTCATTTCTTCCTATTTGTAGTTTCAGAGGGATTGGAAGAGAAGGAAGCATTTCAAAGTTCATTTTGTCATATACCCTATCAAAGGCTTTTTATGTTGGACTGACAGCATAGAGCAGGACAGGAGAGAAAGATGGCAGAAGTTGCTTTTTTGGGATTTTAGATAATTTTAAGATGAGACTGAAATGATGTTAAAGCATAGGTTTTTTGGTAAAGGAATATGCTTAAAAGTCTAATAATACTGTCTCTAAATAAACATAGTCATAGTGCCCATTTTGTCTATTTCACATTAAGCGTGACTCTCTATGCGGGAAAATACACACATACCAGCTCACACAATGACAGTGGTATTATTTCATGCTTCTCTTTTCCAATTTAATTACATAAGCCCTCCTTGAAACCTGCAATGATTGTGTAAGTAATGCAGAATGGCTAAACAAAAAAGATGTAAAATCTTAGTTTACATATATACAAATTGGGGGAGGGATTGCATCAGATGAGGGGAGAAAAAGGATAACAATGTTGTGTTCCAAGTTTTGCCTCTAACTCCATGACCTTAGATATGTCTCTTTTTGTTCTGTAAGATGCAGGCAAAAACTGCCCCCTACCTATTTTTTGGAGCTGCTGCAAGATTTATTAAACTCGAAAAAAAGATCCCCAAACAGTTTAAAGGTCTGATGGGATAATAGTTACATAAATACAAGGCAGCATTGTTATCTCCAAGAGGTTTACAAAGTTGAATTAACTTTCTCAACGTCCTTGTGAGTCAGGTAGATAATCTTAGCCCTGTTTTTACAGATAGGAGCGCTTAAGTTGTTCTGCTAAAGCCACTTAGATTGGGTATATAAGAAGAGATACAATTACTGGGTTCAGAACTAGGCCAGTATTTGTGGGTGCCCAACAGTATTTTAAAAGGCTGTTTTAAAAATCCCATCATTCCCTTGGCAGGCAATGAGAAGAACCTGAACATTCTGCTCCCCAGTTTCCTTTCTCTGGTTCTTCATGAAATTGATCTGAAATGCAAGACACCTTGTCTCAATGGTATCCAAGGGGAGCCAAGTATTTTGAGAGCTATTAAAAGATATTGTTCTCATGATGAGGCATACAATGTGATTTAGTGCAAGCTGAAGCCAAGGTATCGTCAGGAAAGGAAAGATCTGGAAAAGGGGGAAAAAGGAAAAACCATTGCTTGACAGTTACCTGTACCTAATGCAGTAAGGTTATGTGAGAGTGAATATACCACTCCCTTTAACATTGCTGCCCCCCGACTAAAAAAAACATTAAAAGCAGATAAAAATAGAGAATACTAATTTTCCCCTCAGCTGAAACTAACTTGGTCACTTGTTTCCAGCATGGCTTTTACAAATTTATTAAAATGATTCAGAGTGCTAATTAGAATGTCTGGCACATAGTAAAACCTCAGTGAATGTTCTGTGTTATTACCTGGATTTGGATAGAAACAGTATTGCATAAAGTCAGGAACATAGTAGGAATCAGATGCCTGGGTTCAAGTGTTGTCTTTTGCACTAAATTGCAGTGTAACCCTGGGTAGTTGCTTCACCTCATCTGTAAAACAGTACTTAGCTGAGGTAGACTTCGTAAAAAAAAAAAAAAAAAAGAGCCACCCAAAAAACTTTTTAAAAAATCCATATGAGCCACCAAAAAACCAAACTTGGCTTTGAGCCAATTCCGACCCATAGCGACTCCATAGGACAGAGTAGAACTGCCCCACAGGGTTTCCAAGGCTGTAATCTTTGCAGAACCAGACCGTGACATCTTTCTGTCACAGAGGGGCTGGTGGGTTTGAACCTCTGACTTTTTGGTTAGCCACCAAATGCTTAACCACTGAGCCACGAGGGCTCATGTAAAATCCCTAATATTGTTCCCAACACATAATAAATATCTGAATTACAAAGTGTTAACTACTAGGAGTTGTGTAGGTAGAGCTGCTACACATGCATGTCAAAGTCAGCCAACAGTATTTACTGAGCACTTATGAATTGAGGGCACTGGGTGGGTTTTACAATGAGCCAGGAACTGAGGGAGGTACTGGGAAAGAACAGACAAGGCGGACACGGTCCCTACACACACATCGCTTTGTTGGGGGTTATAAAAAAGTGGGGGTCAAACAAAATAATTGAAGGCTGTCATATATGCTAAAAATAAACTAATAAGAGACTGACACAGAAAATGTGAAAAGAATTCTCTTTAGGTGGGGAGTTAGGGAAAGTCTCTCTTAGGAAGGATTTTTAAAGTAGAGGCCTCCAAGAAGAGGGATCAACTCCGTGACTGGAGTGGAGTGGACACTCAGGCAGGTGAAACAGCATGTCCAAATGTCCTGCGTTGGAAAAAATGTGTTACGTAGGAGGAAGTGGTACAGCCCAGAGTGGCTGTGGCCTGTGTGTAAGGATGGGGACCAAAAACACCAAGCCCATTGCCCTCGATTTGACTCCCTCTCGTAGCGAACCTGACAAATGTGATTGAGCAACATATAGGGCCTGGCACACCTGAGCCTCGTACACAGGCTGTGGGAAGGAGTTTGATGCTCATATTGTTTGCAAGAGTAAGTCACTACAGAATCTTAAGAAGTGACCAGGGATGATTCGTTTTATACTTTCAAAAAGCCACATTTGCTGCTTTGTAGGGCAAGGCACCCGAACTTTTAAAATCATGTATACTGATCAGCATGCGGCTCCGGAAAGTTCATATTATCTATCTATCTATGAATCTATATTGTCATTGTTAGTTGCCATCAAGTCAGCTCCGACTCATGGCTATCCCAATATAGTTATGTTGTTGTTGTTGGGTGCTGTCCAGTCGATTGTGATTCATGGCAGCCCCATGTGACAGAGTAGAACTTCCTTATAGCGTTTTCTTGCCTGTAATCTGTAAGCAGATTAGCAAGGCTGAATTTTAATCTTTTATATTAAAATCGTTGTTGTTGGTTGCCGTTGAGTCAACTACTACTCATGGCAACCCCATGTGTACAGAGTAGAACTGCACTACACAGGACTTTCAAGGCTGTGACCTTTTGCAAGTAAATGACTGGACCTTACTTACTAGGTTCCTCTGGGTGGTTAGAACTGCCAACCTTTTGGTTAGTAGCCCATCACTTAACCACTTGCGCCACCCAGAGACCTATATTAAAATTAAATATATTAAAAAGTTCTATTATTTTAATTTCTGCACGAATGGATTATTTTGCAGGTACTTGTACCCCACTTTGGAAATTACTATTGTAGAGAAAGGATGGAGCACAGCAGTTGTGACTTAGCAAAAGTGGTAATGAGGTTGTTGGACTGATACAGGTGAGGAATCATGGTAGCTTAGACTAGGGTGGTAGCAGTGGAGATTGTGAGGAATGGCTGCATTTAAGATAGAGTTTTCATTTGCACAATGAAAAGAATCTTTATAGGAACTACAGGTCTTATTACATTATATTAATAAAAGTTGTTGGCTTCCTTTGTGGATTGTTGAATTGAAGATACCTTCAAATAGACTAGACCACATTCCTCTATGATTAGCCTACTTCTTTAAGTCTTCTGGAAAAGAGGGATGGTTTGGGGAATTACTGGTACTTTGCCTTCAATGTTGACAAAAGCCATTGCAGAAGAGAGCCATAAGAATTAAAATAAATTGATTAAAAAAAAAAATTGGAGCCAATTGCATCCACATCTGTTTAACCCTTTTCTCAAATAAATAACTAAAATCAGGCCTTGAAAAACAACCAGCTTCTATGAATTACCAGCAAAGGGGCTACAAATGCCTCCACATTATAGGGCTTACTGGGATAGGTGTTCTTGGAAAGATGAGAGTTGTAAACTCAGCAGAGAGGAAAAATACTTGTACCAATTTTCTTCATTCACTAATTTCTTCTTTTCTTTTCCACTTTGCTTTTTCCAGTCCTCAATAGGAAATTATTTGGGTTCTGACAATTTAATCTGGTTCTCCTCTCTTGGAGGAATTCCCACATACTTTTCTAGAATGGAAAGGAGGTTAGCAGGGCAGAGAAAGAAGGCATTAAGCAAACGATGCTGCAAAGCTCTCACCTTTCTGAAGAGGAAAACGGCTGCCTGGGCTTGAACAAAGAGCATTTACCATTTGGGAAGGAGGCAGGACCTCTGGCTCTCCTCTCCTCTGTCTAGATCACAGCTTGCCAGACAGTGTTCCCTTCTTAGGAGGGTGCAGGCCTGGGTAGTGAAGGTGCTTTGGGGAGAACAGTCTGTCTCCTTTCAGAACAAACAGGATACTCTTTTGTCCTTTTAGGTACTCAAGCATATTGGCCAAAAAGCCTGCCCGCCTACGTAGCATTTGCAATTTTCTTAGGCTTTGTAGAATAATAAACCACCACTACCTGTTGCTGTCTAATTGATTCCAACTCATAGTGACCCTGTAGGGCAGAGTAGAACTGCCCCATAGGGTTTCTAAGGAGTGGCTGGTGGATTTGAACTGCCAACCTTTTGGTTAGCAGCTGAGCTCTTAACCACTACACCACCAGGGGTAGTCTTTTTATAGCCCCACTCTGCATTGGATTTGGTGTAAGTAGGGTTTCTCTTGGGCAACAGCAGGAGGGGTTTCATCAATTTAGGAGAAATTATCTATATGTGAGGATTGCAAAGGAACTTCAGGATATTTCAAACCTTAGAAGCAAATGGTCTATTTAAAAAAGGCTTGGGTTTTGAGAAATTCTTTGTAATTTTCAAAGCCCATTCACCTACTGTACTTTTAAACAGTAGCAGGGGAGCTGGGCTGGGCAGGAATTATAATCATACAATTACTCTACAGAATTTTAGGAGTGGAAGGAATTTTAAAGGTCATTTAATGCAACCAGGAAACCCTGGTGGTGTAGTGGTTAAGTGCTATGGCTGCTAACCAAAGGGTCGGCAGTTCAAATCTGCCAGGCCCTCCTTGGAAACTCTATGGGGCAGTTCTACTCTGTCCTATAGGGTCACTATGAGTCCGAATCGACGCGACAGCACTGGGTTGGGTTTTTTGGTAATGCAACCATTAGGAAGGTGAGAGATTGTGACTTGTCCGAGGTCCCACAGCAAACTAGTGTTGGCACACCAACTGCCTTGAACTTTGTTGATAGAGATCTCAAGGCACATGCTAGTAGCTCTGGACTAGACACCAAATGGCTCAAGAAAAATACAACTCCATGCTTCCTATCTGTATTTATTTGACAGGCAGATATGTAAAAGATACACAATAATTATTTATTCAATTAACGACTGCCGAGTTTCCTACCGTATACGGCGCAGTGCCAAGCACTGGGGATAAAATGACAAAGTAAACAGGGACACTTCTTCCAAGTTTTTCACGATTTGGTCTTCCTCCCCTCATCGAGTTTGAAATTTCTTAGGAAAGCCCTGATACACGCTCTGAAAACACTTAGGGGAAAATTAAGTTGAGGAAAGTGATCTCTTAAACAGGATTAAATGTAGGGAGATTGGGTTCCAACGGAGTGTTTTAGGAGGTCAGGAAAGGAACCCAAGTGTGGTAATTGAGAGACCCTTCCCCCCTCCACCCCTACCCCCACCCACGCATTCAGCAGCTCATTTAATTACATCACTTTCAGCTGCCGCCTTTCCGGGATCTCCACCGGCCAGACACACAGGCTGTGCTCTGGTAAGGTCGAGATGCCAACTCACAAAGACTAAGACACAGAATGAGAGGCAGGCTACCCATCCCAACCTCCTGCCCTGGAAAAGGCCAGCAAGAGAGAAAGAGAGCAACAGAGACTGAGTGAAATCATAAAGGAGGGACAAAAATCTGCCGACACTGCGACAGGTCCCGGAGCCCGCGGCCGGCCGCCCCCGTGGGAGGGGCGCGCGGGTTCGGCGCGAGGACCGGCGGCCGCGGGGGCGCAGAGCGAGCGGCGGCGGCGGCGCCTTCAGTCCCGCAGCCCCAACGAGCAGCGCAGCTCGGGAGCGGGACGCAGCGCCCGGAGTCCGGCAGCGCCCGCCTCCTGCCCGCGTCGCCCGCGCCCGCGCCCCTCCGCCCGTGACTTCAGTTCGGCTCCACCCCCGCGCGGCGGCGGCGGCGGCGGCTTCTCCGTCCGAACCGCGCTCGGCACAAGCCCAGCCCGGCCAGCGGCCGCCACCTGCCCGCCGCCGACTGCCCCGCCGCGGCCCAACTTGCATGGAGCTGGGGTCCTGAGCGCCTGCCTCAAGCCGGCCCGTGGAGAGCCCGCGCCGCCCCCTCCGGGCCGGGACCCTTCTGCGCTCCTCTCGGCTCCGCGATGGGAAAAGTTGGCGCCGGCGGCGGCTCCTCAGCCGGGCTGGGCGCGCTCCTCGCCGGCGCGGGGCTCTTGGTCCTCTGCGCCCCGGGCGCCTGCAACGGCGGCTCCTGCTGTCCCCAGCCGCACCCCGGCTCGTATCCGCACTGGACCTCGACCCCAGGGGGCTCCCCTAACCAGGGGCCACGAGGCAGGGCGCCTGCCACGCCCCTACCCTTCCTTGGGCGCCCCCTGTTCACGGTGGCCCCCGGGAACAGAGCGCTTGCCCTGGAGCGAGCCCGGGGCACCGGCTTGTCCATGGCGGGTGCTACGCGCTCGGTCCGGAGGAGACGGAGCGGAGAGGACCCGGAAAAGGCTGAAGGCGAAGGCGTGAACGGGAGTCCCCGAGGAGTGCTAAGGGACGGGGGGCAGCAGGAGCCTGGGACTCAGGAGCGAGATCCGGACAAAGCCACCCGCTTCCGGATGGAGGAGCTGAGACTGACCAGCACCACGTTTGCTCTGACGGGCGACTCAGCACACAACCAAGCTATGGTCCACTGGTCTGGCCACAACAGCAGCGTGAGTAAAATGGGACTGCGGGCCAAGGGGTGAAGGGTGGAAAGGGTTAAAGCCGGCTGTTTGATCTGATGGAGAAGAAAGGAGAATGGGGCTTCTGAACCTAGGGGATGCTCCAAACTAAAGTCTTGGCTGCCCACATTCCCCAGGAGTTATTATTGGCTACCAGGAGACCTACCTTCACCCCAGACCCCCACTAACACCATCCTAGTCCTCTCTAGACCCTGAACAGAGCTTCAAACTGAGCGCTGAAATCTCTGTTTCCTCTTTCTTTGGTCGCATGCATGTGTGGAGCTGAAGAGTAGACAGATGGGGGTTAAAGTATTCTGGACATGGAGGTAAAAGGGTTAAATTTCCAGACAGGCTGACATTCCCTCAAGTGACTTTCCCTTTCCTTGCTAGACTTACTGAGGAGCTCAAGTGGGATCAAGAAGACGTATTTGTAGGCTTTCCATTTTATATTGTATGCAGAGCTCCTGCCTCCTCCTTCCGCAGGGGGGAGGAGAACTGAAGTGGACAATAGGTGCCCTCAGTGGATTCCCTGTTTCTGGGGACCAAGTGGCTTCAAGTTTCAGGGCGGGAACTCTCCAGCATCTTCTAACAGCACCAGCAAGTGTGTTTTCAGAGCCGGGTCTTTCTAGCCTGTGAATAAGCGGTTGTTCTCTAGCATGATCGGTCCCAGGAAGATCAGATATAACCCAGTGACAGCAAACCCCTGTTTTCCCCCGTTGCCTGACCTCCTCTCGTGAATAGTGTGCACATATAAAGACTTGGCCCTCCCTTTATGGAGGGAGGAAAGTGATCCCTGGACTACAGGAGATCGATGGTACAGTGAGGGTGAAAGTCTGTATGCTTTGGCCATGTCAGGGAAGGTCCTAGATTTGTGGAAAAGCCTGCATGTCTGGAGTCTGAGGGAGCCATTCCACTTTAAACTGAGCCTAGAAACATCAATGAGCTGAAGTAGTAAGGAACCAGCTCTGTTGGTAACAGCTGAAGACAATGTAGAAGTGTGGAAAGTTCTCCAGGCTACCAAAGGCAGACAAGGAGAACATTAAAACCAAGGATGGGTAAAATTAAGACAAAAGAAATAAAAGTTGGGGCTTCCATCAGGAAACTGAGGTTGCATTTTTTTTTGTGTGTGTGTGTGATATGCAGTCTTTTCAGCCTAGTACTTTTCACAGTGTTTTCAGTTGTGAAGTGCCACTTTAATGTGTTGTGCTCATTGTCAGTTTTTTTTTTTTAAATGAAAGTCGTGAACCTTTTAAAATAATAGTCTGTCGTTAATGGATTCCTTGAGAACATAGACAGAAATTGTGTTAAGGAAAATCATGGTGATAGTGTTTTGTATTGGTGTCTCTGTCCTGAGAGTATTAACAGGGTTTTCTCTACAACTCAGCATTCACGACCGAGGCTGTGTCTTTATATGGTTCTCTAGTGGTTTAATCAAATAATTGAAGCAGAAAGTCTTTCCATTCAAGTTCTAGAGACCTTTGCCCTCATCCCCTACCTTAAGCTATTGTATCTTTCATATCATAACCACTAACATTAAGCCTCCAATTTGAACATGAATCTTCTTAAATTGATTGAATAACTTTTCTCACTGCTTTAAGTGATTAACTCAAAGCTTCTCGCTTTAAGGGGAGATTTTAAACAGATCAAACATGTTAGATCTTGTTGGATCAAGAAGAAAGGACTTTGGATTCAAAATATTTCTGGCTTTTAATGTAATTCAAGCTGTAAAATATTACTCACCCATTAGACCTCTACATGAGTTCATCTCTTGAAAGGAGAGTACATCTTTGGCAAATTTGAAACTCCATTTAAGAAATGGCGCCAAGTGCTGCCAGGCCTTTTGTTTTTCTTTTTTTAAAATGGTGCTTACAAGCCTAGTGGGGCTTACTGGGATCAGGACTCAAATGGGTAAAGTGCAGGGAAATCTGAACTACTGTAGAGAATAAACAAGTAGGTGACTGTTAAAGGTATGAGCACCCAAATCATGTCAATGAGATTTCTACTGTCTGACATCCCACATCCTATAAGGACACCGCTGCCCCTGCCCCTGCTCACATACAAATTGTTTCTTCAGTGTATACATACAGAGCGTGGAGGAAGAGAAATCAGCTTTGTCCTGGTCCTCCGAAACAAAGCTGACCCTACTTATGTGGCCCAGCTGCATAGGAGACACAAAATTGAAAATATTTTTAAAGGGTGAGAAGACAGAAACTGTTTTAGTAACTCTGTGACACAAAAAATAGAGTGGAGACCTGAGTACTAGGTCTGCTTATTTGTGGTGTGAATTTCTTTACCTCCAAAGTGGGGCCACGCGTGTCAGATTAATTACAGAGAATTTCATGCCAGGATAGCCATAAAAGGTAAAGTTTGACTGTAAAGTTTTGTACACCTGTTTGGAACTCTCATTCCACAGCACTGCATTTTCCTCCAGAGCTGGAAATCCAGTCACCTTCCCCTGAGGACAGGATCTGGGGCTCTCACCTTGTCACAGGTAGACATCCTCCCTCATAAAGCCGCCCCCAGCCTCTTCAGCGCCACAGGCAATTTCCATTATCTGAACCTGCCCCACCTTCAGCTAAAAAGCCTTTGCTAAGAAGGGCCTCTGGTTACAATAACACCTGCATTAAAGGTGCAAATGTATGGTAATTATAGGCTGTCTGTCAAGCTTCTGAGGGATTCTGGATGGTTCTCTCACCTCTTTCCCATCTCTCTCCTGCCCCCTCCACTGTTGGACTTAACGCAGTTGTGTAAAGACATGACTGCCTGCTTCATCCGTGGGTGTGACGTGATTCCTCTATACCGCAGCCTGCTTGATGGAAACCGTTGCTTGAGTTGATGGAACACCTGGGGGGATCTTTTTGGCATGAAAGGTGCTGGGTATGAATCATTTGTCATGAGATTGGTGTCGTAAGCAAGAACATATTGTTCCTACCCTACTCATCTGAGACATGCTGTGCCCTGATCTAAATTTGTATAGTAATCCTAGTGTGTTAAAATATATATTTGTCTATGTATGTGTGTGTATGCTTATTCCTTATTTCCAAGGAATTTCTAAGTGCTACCCTCATTAATCCTTTTAAAATACTTGTTAGGTAGGCGGCAGGTGTTAATCCTTATTTTTTATACTTTTATGCTGGAATTAATTAGGATAATTCACTTCACTATGTTGTCCCTTTGTCATAAAAATTGTTAACAGAAGCTTTCACTTATACTTTTCCACTATTTTAGTTTTAATGCTGCATTTCTTAAATAAAGATCATGATGGTCTGATGGATTTCCATGTACCTCTTTGCCTTTGGGTGTTCTGGTACTTGACATTTGGCATCCAACCTTAGTGAATAGACTGAGTCCCACTCTGGGCAAGGTTTTCTAGTAAATGCCTTGCATTCATCATCTCTCTTAATTTTGTTGTGACTAGTGTTATTACCCCCATTACACAGAGGAGGAAACTGAGACCCCGAAAGGCTAAATGACTCACCAAGAGGATGCAGGAGGTCATTGGCAAAGGAGGGGTGGAACCCAGAGTGATCTGACCCCGAAAACCCACAGAATGGCTTGTGTTATTGACTTTCAGGTAGAACAGAAAAACTCAAACCTTTTGGAGTCTGTTTTTCAAATAATCCTATCTTGGGTGGATTTCAGAAGATGATGGGAGGAGTGGATACTCTTAGCTGGAAGCTCCATCTCCCTATAGAAAAGAAAGGACTTTAACAAATGCCTGTCACATCGTGCTCCTTATCTTAAGAAGTGATTTAGTTGTTCTCACCCACCCACCTCTTCATCTTTCTGGAGACATGGAATCTGTACCTGGTGATTCATTGAGCATGAGGCAACCTGCAATCATTCAGCTTTCAGATCTGTTGTTCGTCAGTAATGGATTATTTTTCTGAGCTAACAGCAAAATATGATTGTATAGAGAGATTGTATATGAACACGACTTGGTGATATATTTTGATATCTTTTTTTTTTTTTTAAAGTAAAATGTTAAAGGATTTCAGCTTTCTCTAGCAAGCCCACATAATTACTTTTCTGATCAATGTTTCATGCTATTAACGAATGTAAATGTGCTATGGCAGGAGGAAGAAGGTATGTAAATGTGCTATGGCAGGAGGAAGAAGGTGGGCTTTGGAAGCAGACAGATCGGAATTTGAATCATAGCTCTCCTGCTGACCAGCACTGGGGTGGCGGGGGGGGGGGGGGGGGGCTTGATCAAGATACTTAAATTCTTGGAGTCCCAGTTTCCTCATCTAAAATATGGGGGTAACACTATAGGGTCACTATGAGTTGGAATCGACTTGACAGCAACGTGTTTGTTTTTTGGTTTTACTCCTCTTGTGGGTTTTTTCCTGGAGATTTGACATCATGTATGCTAAGTGCCAGGGAAACCCTGGTGGCGTAGTGGTTAAGTGCTACAGCTGCTAACCAAAGGGTCAGCAGTTCAAATCCACCAGGCACTCCTTGAAAACTCTATGGGGCAGTTCTTCTCTTTCCTATAGGGTCGCTATGAGTCGGAATCGACTTGATGGCACTGGGTTATGCCAAGTGCCTGGTACGTACTAAGTGCTCAGCGCATGAGAGTTCTTGTTTTTGTTTGAAGGAAGAATTCCCTACTGGGAGTCAAGAATCCTAGCTTCTAGTGAGGGAAGTATATGAAAATTTGATATGTAGTCATGGCATGTTGAAGTTTTGTAGCCTCAATTTCATCCTCCCTAAAATAACACTGATAGACTGGAGCACTACTGGAATCCTTTACAGGTTGAAATTAATTGAAGAGTGTGCTCATCCTGGAGATATTGTGTACCTACTATGTTTAAATGCACTGATAGCGCTGGGGATAGAAACATGGCACAGTGGCCAGTACCCTTAACCTGTAAGTGAGCAAGCTTTGTGTTTCACATGACTATTCTATTCCCATAACTCATATGCATACTCATTTATAGGAAGTCCAGAAATTTAGATCCAAGCGGGCTTTCATTTCAATCTGGGGACATGGATTTGCAGTAAAACATAGTTTATTAAGTATCTCTTCTCTCATTTTCATGTTAATCTTGCTATCTTTGAACAACAACAAAAAAAACCTAATCTAAGATTGAAACATAAACATACCTTAGATTTTTAATGAGATTTTCTAGAATAAATTGATGTTATAGATTGAATTGTGTCTCCCAAAATATGTGTTGTTAACCCTAATCTCTCTGCCTGTGGTGAAAAACCCTGGTTGCGCAGTGGTTAAGCCCTTGGCTGCTAACCAAAAGGTCAGCTGTTCAAACCTACCAGCCACTCCATGGGAGAAAGATGTGGTAATCTGATCCCGTAAAGATTAATAGCCTTAGAAACCCTGTGGAACAGTTCTACTCTGTCCTATAGGGTTGCTATGAGTGGACTTGATGGCAGTGGGTTTTGTTTTGTTTTTATGCCTGTGGTTATACTCCCATTTGGGAATGGGTTGTCTTTGTTATGTTAATGAGTCAGGATTAGTGTAGGGTGTATCTTGAGTCAATCTCTTGGGATATAAAAGAGTTTAAACAAGCAAGCTAAGAAGCAAGAAACCTGGAGATCTCTAAAGAAGCAAGAAGCAGACGCTGAAGAGGCAAGGAGCTTCCTCCAGAGCTGACAGAGAGAAAAAAGCCTTTCCCTAGAGCCAGTGCTCTCAGTTTGGACTTCTAGCGTCCTAAACTGTGAGGAAATAAATCTCTGTTTGTTAAAACCATCCTCTTGTGGTACTTATTTTATAGCAGCACTAGATAATGAAGACAGAATTTGGTACAGGGAATGGGGTGCTACTCTAACAGACACCTAAAATGTGGAAGCGGTTTTGGAATTGGGTAATGGGTAGAGACTCTCGTAGTGGTTAAGTGCTATGGCTGCTAACCGAAAGGTCAACAGTTCGAATCCACAAGACACTCCTTGAAAACTCTATGGGGAAGTTCTACTCTGTCCTACAGGGTGACTATGAGTCAAAATCGACTTGATAGCAACTGGTTTGTGTTTGGTTTTAATAGTAAAACCCTAGATTGCCTCGAAGAGACCATTGGTGGAATTATGGACATCAAAGGCAGCTCTGGTGAGGCCTCAGAAGGAAGTGAGGAGACCTATAGAGAAAGCCTCTCTCGTCTTGGAGAATACATATGTCACCAGCAAAAGCATGTTGCTAGAAATGTGGATGTTAAATGTACTTCCATCCACTCGTAGTATTTGTGGTATAACAGCACTGGATAACTAAGACAATCAATATGACTATTGATTCAGGGACCCCAGAAACTCCAGAGGCTTGGGTACAAAATAAGAATAATAAAATTTATTTATAAGAATGATTATTGCTCACCTTTAAGAAGTGGCTGCCATGTGATAGCACTATGCTAAGAGCTTTACATAAGGTATCGTATTTGCTTTTAATTCTACAGGTATTTATTGAGCTTCTAACATATATCAGGTACTGGTATAGGGATATATGTGGGGTGGTGCACAAAGATGAAAAGAGATAAAGCTTGCTCTCAAAGAGCGTTCAGCCCTGAGCCCAAGGAATCCACCTTTGAGACAGCGGAAGCCAAGTATTCTCAGTAGAGCACAAGTTGATACAGGAGCTCAGAGGTGGGCTGGGCATCTTCTGGCTTTCTTGCAGAGCTAGTACATCAGCTAAATCTTGAAACGTGGTGTGGATTTTAAGAAAGATATGAAAATATTACAAGAATATTTTGAGCTGAAACTATGGCATGAGTAAAAATTGAGAGTAGAGAAATTAAAATTCTTAATCTGTATCTAGGAAGTTAGCCCACCTTAAATGAAAAATATGTGTAACTAACTTTGTCATCTTGGAAATCATTTCAAAAATATGATTTAAACAAGAAATATATATACATTAATCTTGTAGTGAGTTTGAGTATATTCCAAGCCCAATAAGAAAACAAAAATCTGTACGGTCACTTAAAGCCATGACCGCCCTTATTTGCACATTAAATCCCAGCTGGAATCATCATTGTTTCATTTTTACCTTGACATTTCCCACGGTCACAGTTTTCACAAGAGGACTTTTTTTTTTTTTTTTTTTTAAGATCTTGGTAAAAAAAATATCACCGGCTGGGCTGCTCAGAGGATAAATTCATTTGACTCCCTGCCAGCTTATGTTAAGCCACTACACATACGGAAAATATTTGTCCTGCTTTGTGTTTGTCTCAATTACTGTCTCACATCTCTGGCTAGAAAGTATGGAGAATGCACCTGTGTCTGCTGGAGGAGGTACTGGCCAAACAGTCCCTGCAGTGGCCGAAGGCGAGGGCAGAGAAGAGGTGGGGTCAGCATGAGGAGGAGCCAGGCTATGCGCAAGTGTGGAAGGGTCACTCCGGAAGAGTGTGGGCTCTGCTCAGATCAAATGGATGCAATAGCAAATGGTTGGCGACAAACAAAAGTGGATTCTTACTGTGCAAGGTTTATAAGGAAAGAACAGAGCCTATTCTAAAACGTAGGTGGGAAGAAAAGGATGTGAATGTTCTGTAGGTAACCCTGCATGAAATTTCACATGTGCATAAAAGATATTGTGTCTGTTTCTGTAGCACTCCTGAATGTTGCTATGCCCCCTTAGACCTGCTATAGCCCTTTTCGCTTTTCAAACTGCTTCAGTTTTCAAAGATTTGAAAACTACTTCTATCACTTCAGCTGTATTCTTGCCACAGTCCTATGAGATAGGAAGGCAAATATTATATACATTTCTTGGATGGGGAAAGTAAGACATGGCTATTAGCAAGTTGGTTAGTGGAAGAAGAGGGTCAAAACGGTTTGTCATGTTATATGACTGATTCTTGGTTTTGTCCACTGTTGCCTTACCACAGGCCAGAGATAGAACACAGCTGCATCATAGCTTTAGGTTTGCCTGATGTCTGTGTACTTGTGTCCACTCCTTTTGCCATTGCAGGAGAAAGTTTGTATATTGGGCGTGGTGCTCCTGAGTTCTAGGCTTAGCTGTTCAAGTTATTGGCTGTGGGCTTCAGAGCAAGTTGCCTCATCAGAAGCCATGCTCGTGGATTGTTTAAACCCATTAAAAAGTGACCTTGAAGAGAGGTGATGGGACTTTTTGGAAGTGAGTTCCCAACAATAACCTATCTACCTTTGTATTCTGCTTCTAATGCATTTTGGAGATGAGATTACTTACTACTGGGGTTATTGCAGCAGGGGGTTGGGGAAGGAAAAGGACTAGAGCCACCTTTCCTCCTTTTTATCTTGTGCTGATTAGATCTAGTTTTAAAAATATTAAAGGTGGTCTCAGTCAAGGGAACCTTGAGTGTCAGCATTTGGGAACAGCAATAGTCAACCTGGAGGACTCACAAGGAATGCCTGTTGACGCTAATGGATTTTTATATGCTGAAGGATTGTAGTTGAGTCACCTTTTCTAACTTTTGGGCTGGGGCTTTGCTGAACACTAGGGACAACTCTCTGTAGCCAGATAAGACATATTGATTATAAAAGAAGCCCATCTTAACAATATCAATATAAATAACCACCGATTTAGTGAGCGGCTTCGTGAAAGTATTCTAGAATTTCACCACATTATTTTACTTAATCTTCACAATAACTCGATATCATTAGCTTCATTTTAACGCCATGAAAATGAGGCTCTAAGGTGTTCAAGAACTTGCCCAAGGTCACCTAGCTGGAAGGTGGAGGAGCTGAGATTTGACTATTCCTCTCTGGCTCCAAGGCTCTTTTGTTAGATCATGCCATCCCATTGTATGGGTGTTTTTGAGTTCCTGTAGAGGGTACTTCACAAGTTGGTACAGAGGCTGGTAGGGGAGCTGTTGGCCTGAGTGACACATCTCAAGGCTCTTGCTTTCACGTCATCCTGCTCTCAGGTCACTGACCTGCTGTACTTGACTTGATAATAAGTTGCTCTGTGGTCAAAGCCCTAACCTCCGTCCATACCCATGAGTGGCTTGCCTGGGGTTATTAATGGGTGGTGTCTTGTTATCCTGGGAGGACGTGTGAGATGTGCTGTTTGGTTTTTCCCTGCTGGCTGATGACCCTAGAATTACAATGTGGACAACTTGTGCACTTTGTGAAGAAAGCACTAATAAGAATCATGTTATCAAACTACCAGCTAGTCGTGTCATGCCCTGGAGCCAAGGGCTTGAGGCCTCTAGTCATCTTCCACTAACCAGAGTAGGAAGGGGTGTGGGGACTCAGAATCAATCCTTCTGCTCCAGGGCCTATGCAGGGATTAAAAGTAAAAGATCTTTCCTTATCTCAGCACTTCCCACTACACTCTCTTGATTAGAATCGTTAAAGAGAAAAGGGCTATTTTGGGTACATTTTTTACCCTGGCTTAAAAACCCACCTGCGGCCTCACTTGCCCTACCTTGTATTTTTCCGAACTGATGGAGGGATTCTTAACTGGGTAACCATGGGTTGTCTCATAGGTGCCTAGGGCAGTGTTTCTCAAAGAAGAGTCCTTAGGGTACCTGTTTCTATTCACCTGATGGAGAGGCAGAGCCCAGGAACCTTTTATGTTTTACAAGCTCCCTAGGAGATTCTTAATCACTTGCTGTTGAGTTAGTTCTAACGCATGTAGACCCCATGAGTGTCAGAGTATTACTGGGTTTGCAGTGGCTGATATTTTGGAAGTAGATTGCCAGACCTGTCTTCTGAAGTGCTTCTGAGTGGACTCGAACTTCCAACCTTTTTGTTAGCAGCCTAGCACAATAACCATTTGTACTACCACGGACTCCAGAAAAAATCATTTCCCTAAGATTTATGTATGAGTTTTGGGATCTGTGGATCCCTTTGAATATACAATTTTGTGTCAATATGATTTATTTTTCCCCTATGAAGAGCCGAAGTCCACAGCTTCTGTCATCTCCTCTATGGAAACTGTAAGCCCAATGGAGAAAACCCTTTGAAAAGCTCTGTATGAGAGCAGAGTGATGATTACATGGGTCAACACCTAGCCCTCCAGGCAGAGGCAGGTGTGCCTTTCTGTCAAGTGGGAACATTTCTATCATTGGATGTATTCTAGGAGTTGATCCTTTCTGGTTGTTCACACAACCGCAAGCAAGATGCATCTTAACTGGCTGAAACGGTATATGACTTTTAAGAGCACAGTGTTTTGGTGGTTGGTTTGAATCCCTGCATTTACCATCTACTGTATTTGGGTATAAACTTGAGCAATTAACTTTGTGACTCTATGCCTTAATTTCCTCGTTTATACAAGGGGGATAATGATTTCCATAGGTTTGCTTGAGGGTGAAAGGAGATAATTGATATCAAGATGCTTAAAGTAGCATCTGGCATATAGTAAGCAATCAATTAGGGTTAGTTGTTGTTATTGTTATTGCCATCATTAATTTGTTCATATTACTATGAATACTAGTAATGCTCAAATATGGCCTGTTAAAAAGACGTTTGTAGTATGTTACTCATGATTTTGCTTCTGTTTCTGTATTTTTATTCTTTTGCTCCATTTTCAATTTTCTTATATATGAAGGTGAGGCCCTGGCTCAGGCTTTTTGGCATCCCTTTCAGCATCTCCAGCTAATTGCACATCGTGGTCACTTATTAAATATTGGCTGTTTTATTTGCAGTTTCCTTGGGGGAAACTGGATTTTCACGTGACATAAGCAACTGGTGACCTTGTACATGTATGCTACAAAAGACAGATTGTATATTTCTTGTGTAACTTTCCACAAAATACTAGAGGAAAAACAAAACAGATTGCAAACTAGTACAAACATAAGACCCTGAGGGCAGAGGTTTTTCCCTTTGTTGTTCCCTGATGTATCCCAAGTCCCTAGCAATGTACCTGGGTCATAATATAAATATCTATATATTTTTGAATTATTGTTTCCTATGAAATTCTACTTTTGTAAAAAAGAAAGTACATAATTATGAAAACCAAGGGAAGGTATCACTCAAAATGTTTGCCAGGTCTTTTAGGTGATTTTTTGTTGTTGTTTTTATTTTCTCCTTTCCTTTTCTTTTTGTTGACTCACGTTTTTCATTGTTTCTCCGTGAACATACATTACTTGAGTTATTTTTAAAACTTATTTGAAAAAATGAAAATAAAAAGAGAGCAAGAGTGAACAAATAATTTATTTCATAAGGATCATGACAAAGCTGGTTCCTAGGTGAGGTGGAGGTTAAAGATGTCCCAAACATCCAACTTCCAAGCTGCCGTACCACTCCATCATCTCTAACATCAGCTATTCCCTCTCCCCAGCCCCCGTACACTCCCACCTGTTGTTGGGTTCCCTAATTCACTGCAACGTCTCACAGAACTCACAAACCATATAAAGGAAACGGCTCACACAGTTGTGGAGGCTGGCACATCCCAAGTTTGTGGATCAGGCCTAGGTTTCCTCTGACCCACATGGCTGCAGGGGCTGACAAACCCAAATCAGCAATTCAGACCACAGGCCACTGTCTCACAAAGCTGCAGAAGCTGGTGAATCAGGCCACATGATAAGACACTGGCCCAGGGGGTTGTGGAGGCCTGTGATTCTTCTGCAGGTCAGAGAGCAGACCTCTGGGGAGGTCAGTTGATCATGAACCGGAAGCAGGATCCAGATGCAGAGAGAGAGGGAGCCTCATTAGGACACACACATATATCTTAGATTCAGGCCATACCCCCGGGAAGGGTGTAACTTTAGTAAAGATGGAACTTTTTAGTAAAGATGGAACTCTCCTGCAAGGGTTCGACCCTGGACACACCGTACACCAATCCTACCTCATGAACATGTAGAAGTCAGGATCCACAACACATAAAATGGAGGACAACCATACAATACTGGGAATCATGGCCTAGCCAAATTGATGCTTAATCCCAAACATCACAGGTTCCATATACCTTATTTGCATAGTCCCACTCAGTCATTGTATAATAATCATTACAAAGACCATGGCTAGAAAGGCCATATTAAGCAACTCATTACACTGCGGAGAGCTTGTGACCTTGGCTTCATTTGAACTGAATTCCAGGCAACTAAATTAAACAAAGAGCCCTGGTGGTGCAGTGGTTAAAGGGCTCAGCTTTGAATCAAAAGGTCGGTGATTTGAACCCACCGGCCAGCTCTGCTGGAGAAAGATGTGGCAGTCTGCTTCTGTAAAGATTTACAGCCTTGGAAACCCTATGAGGCAGTTCTGCTCTGTCCTATAGGGTCACTATGAGTTGGAATCGACACCACAGCAGTGAATAAACTAGATAAAGAGCCCATGTTCAAGTTGCCTGCTTTTTTTCCAATCACTATTGTTGGGAGAGAGAGTTGGTGTCTAGGGTTTTTGCAAAGCAGCAAGAAGACCACTCTTTGTCTCTCTTCTGGGTGGACAGCAGCAGGTGCTACCCAACCTTTTGTTTGGTATCCACTTTGTTGATTTCAGAGAGAGGAAGAACTATAAGTAATTTCACCACTCTGACTGTATCTTCTAGAAATTCTAGTGATTCCAGTCCCCAATAAAGGAGCATATATTTCAGTTTACATCTCAGTCTCTTTCTCAATCTTGACCCTATTTCTACATCATGTTTTTACATGTGAATGCACACAAAATACATATATGCGCCCTTGTACAGCTATGTGCATTCATGTCACAGTAACTTAAGACCAGATGTACAAAATGAAAGTCTCCACTATTAAAAGTGAGCCCTTAGATAGGCTTGTAAGGCTAGGGTAAGTATGTTTATTGGGTGTGGGAATTGAGTGGAAGACCATCTCCGCAACAATGAGAAAGAGAGAGACAGAAGCAGAAAGAGAGACACACGAGAAGCAGAGAGATGGAGAGAGAGTGAGTGCATGAAAAGAATGATAGAGGCAAACACAGAAAGCGAGGAAGAGACAACAAAGGCTGATTGAGAAAGAGGAGGAAAAAGGGAAACCATAGAAAGAGAAAGGCCGATTGAGAGACAGAAAGAGTGGTGATAGAGGCATGGAGACAGAGTGAGAGTCACAGAAAGAACGTGGGAGATGAAAATAAGAGAGGAAAGGGTCATTGAGAGGGGAGAGCATGCAGCATATCAAATCATAAAAAGCCCAGAGTAGACCTGGTCCTAGGCTGATGTACCTTCTGACTATACTGCTGGGCTTCTCTGGCCTTTTGCTTTGGAGATTTTGCACCTGGGCATGTCGCTAGCAGCAGCAGGCATTCCTGCTCGTGTGATGGGTTGGGTGTTGGATAGAAGGGGTGCGTGGAGCATTTTTACATTTTTCAGAATCCCTTAAGAGTGGTTTCCATTGGAAAGTGGGACCGATGGTCTCAATAGTGGAAAAAAGCAACTTTTAAACTTTCCGTTACGTTCATCTGCCCTCTTTTGAATTTTTACCATGGGTATGCATTTCTTTAATAATAAAAATACTAAAACGTGTTTTAAGTGCCTGTTGTGTCAGCACTGTGCTAAGTGCTGGAAATACAAAGATGAAAAAGACCTGATCTTTACCCTTGAGGGTGCATGTTCTGGTGGGAACAGACACATAAACAGATGAACTGCAATTTAGTGTATTAAGTGCATAATAGATGTAACAGGGTTTTGTGCAAAGCGCTATGGGAGCAAAGACGAGTGGGAGACAACTGATGTTGCCTGAGAATGGGAGGCAAAGCTTTAAAGCAAACTGACATTTCAGCTAGGCCTTTATACAAGATTAGGACTTTTCCAGATAAATTAGGTTTGGGTAGGAGGAAAGGCTATTCGTTCCTGTTTGTAACTCCCTATAGTGCAGATCTCGGGTTCATCTTAGGTTGCTGGCACAGTCAACAAGCTGTGACCAGGGTGCTCTCTGTCTCTTCATCATCTCAGTGCCCAATATACCTGGAACTAAGGCTGACAGTGTTTTAAAATAGCAGATTAGATTCTGCATCTTGGAATGTTCTATTAAGTACTAGGCCTCAACTGGCCAAATGAATCTGAGTTTTCCAAAGAGAGAAATTGTCCGCCTAAATCTTCATACACACACACACAAAATATTTTTAAAGTATTGCTATCTCCTCTTTTCACAGTAGAATTTAGTGTTCCAAGGTCCCCATCTGACTTTAGGGTATGGTGACTTAGGAATTTTTCTCTAGTGTTTTGTGCAGCTGTAGCAGAGGGAACAACTCAGGCGCTTTGCCAATTAGAGACAAATGATTTGGGAATGAGCTTCCCAGCTAATGCTAAATATGCCCCGAGACTCATGTCAGTTACTGTCTTCAAAGAGCTCCCTTCTAGTCACCTAAGAAGCCCTGGTTTAATTTTCTACTTGGGTCTCCCCGTGACATTCATTTAACTTCCATTAAGATCTTGGGGAAAGGAAAAAATGTATTGCTTTAAAAGCTCACCAACTTTAGAGGTATCCTAGAACCTCCTCTGTGTGGGTCTTGAAAATATCTGTCAAGGAGCAAGATAGCATTTTTCATTTTAAGGAAAGACATTAATTTATCTTTCTATTGCAGATGGGATTTGAGGTAGTTTATTTGGGGGGGTGGGGGCAGCAGATTATAGCCTGCAGGCCAACTCTGGCCACCACCTGTTTCTGTATGGCCCACAAGCTAAAAGAAATGGTTTTTATATTTTTAAATGGCTGGAAAAAAAAAATCAAAAGAATATTTTGTGACACATGAAAATTGTATGATATAAAGTTTTATGGGTACTTGTTTGTGTATTGTTGATGCTTTTGTGCTACAATGACAAGAGCTCAATAGTTGCAACAGAGACCTTGTAGCCAAGTATTTACTATCTGGCCCTTTAGATAAAATGTTTGCCAACCCCTGATTAGGGAAGGGAGCCCTGGTGGCATAGTGGTTAAGAGTTCGGCTGCTAACCAAAAAGTCAGAAGTTTGAATCCACCGGCTGCCTCTTGGAGATGCTAAGGGGCAGTTCTACTCTGTCCTGTAGGGTCGCTCTGAGTCATTATCAACTTGATGGCAGTGGGTTTGTAATTACAGCGTTGGAGAGAATGTAAGCAGTGAGGACCTCACAATTGTCACGTACATGCCAACTTTAAAATATCTCTGTGGCTCTTTGACCTTGGTTTTCTTGCCTCAAAGGCATACATGCTCCTAGCCATTGCAGATTCCCAGTCATCAAGTAGACCTGTCCACCCATGTGCCTGTGCCTTTTCTCATGCTGCTTCCACTGCCAAGCAAGTTAGTCCATCATATCTACTCCAATGAAATCCTTTTCAGTCTTAAGACATAACTTGGATATCACATCCTTTCTGAGGACTTCTCCAATTTTCAAGAAGAAATACCTGAATCTTGTGAGAAGAGATCTTACGTGCCAAGTCACTCTCTCTGTGCTTCCTTCCAAGAAGCCCGAGGCATCGTCTGGTTTGTGTTCCAGTTAATGGTGAACTGTAAAAGGCACAGCTCCATTCTTTTAATTTCTATGTGCCCTGTGTTCGGCACATAAACCAAAAAACCAAACCTGTTGCCTTCGAGTCAGTGCTGACGCATGGTGATCCCATGGCACAGAGCGTAACTACTCCATTGGGTTTTCTTGACTGTAATCTTTATGGAAGCAGTTTACCTGGACTTTCTTCTGTGGCACTGCCAGGTGGGTTTGAACCGCCAACCTTTAGATTAGTAGCTGAGCACAAACTGTTTCCACCACCCAGAGACCTGTGTTTGGCACATACCTGTTGCTCTTGAGTCGATTCTGACTCATAGTGACCCTATAGGACAGAGTAGAACTGTCCCAGAGAGTTTCTGAGGCTGTAAATCTTTACAGGAGCAGACTGCTACATCTTTCTCCCACGGAGTGGCTGGTGGGTTTGAACTGACAACCTTTCAGTTAGCAGCCAAGTGCTTAATCACTGCACCACCAAGACTCCTTTGTTTGGCATATGAGATATAGGAGGTGCTTTATAAGCATGTTTTAAAATATCAGAACACTAAAACAGTATTTGATTATTTTTATTAACCTCTTTTGGTTAGGAAATTTATGGTCAGCATTGGCACTCCAAAAAAGTGAGCTGCCTGAACTCACCCAAGGTCAAGTGGATAGCAGGTAGTTTAAATCCAGGCAATTGGGGGTCTAAATGGCTCAACTTTGAACCCACTATGTTCTATTGCATTTAGGACATATTACAACATTTTATCTTGAGGTAGGTTCACTGTACTGATTCATAAAGCGTAAACTATGTTGGTTGCCTCGTCCCAATTGTTCTGGAAAAATGTCCCAAAATTAAAGGTAGGTGGAAAGAGAGAAGCATAGATTCAGACCAAATAATCAAGCTATGTTGGAGGCCACAGCTTAATCATATTAGTAGCTGGTGGGGATATGTCTTGAGAAAGCCTGATGTTCCAGCTGCCAGAAAGAGCTGATGGCTGGTAGGGGCTAGCATAGCCTCGGGCCTAAGGGGAAAAAATAACTTCATGTTCCTCACTTAAGGAGCTGAATTGAGAACCATCCCCCATGATGCAGAAGTCTCAGCAGAGCCAGAACATTTGAGAAGTGACGAAACATATTACATTGTGAGAAATAAAATTGCATTTGTGGTAATGGACTAAACAGAGAGCACCATAAAAATGAGAAAAGTATTATGGGTTAAACCTACATATTCTTTCTGGCATATTTAACTGAAAAGTCACTTGAGAATTGCTAGGTTCTCCAAGTTAAGTTTGGACATGATAGGATTTCAGTTAAAGGTGGGAAAAGCCTACCACTTAATGGGGGCTAGAGAAATAATTAATAATACCAAACAAAAACCAAACCCATTGGAGCAGTACCTGTTACCCACTTTGTCACCGGGGATCTTAGTGGCACAGTGCTTAAGAGCTAGGCTGCTAACCAAAAGGTCAGCAGCTGAATCCACCAGCCATTCCTTGGAAACCCTGTGGGGCAGTTCTGCTTTGTACTACAGAGTCACTATGAGTTGGAGTCAACAGCAATGAGTTGACTAACATAATAACAATTACTGGTTACTTATTATATGTAACTAGTAATAAAATAAAAAAACAAAAATTTTTTTTTTTTTTTTATTATATGTCAGGCACTTTTCTAGGTGATACATGTATTTGCAACAAAAGGAAGTGTAGGTACAGTTATTATTCCCATTTAGAAATGAGTGCCTGAAGAATGGGAGGTTAAGTAACTCACCCAAGGTCAAGTGGATAGCAGGTGGTTTAAATCCAGGCATTTGGGGGTCTAAATGGCTCAACTTTGAACCACTACGTTCTACTGCATTTAGGACATATTATGACATTTTGTCTTGAGGTAGGTTCAAGTAGTTCATTTAGTCAACCATTTCTCACTGAGTGCCTAACACATGTCAGGCATATGCCAGGACCTAGGGGGTTTATTCATGCTCAAAACCACCGATAGTCCTGAATGTCCATGGGCTTAGAGCATGGTGGTCTATCCATTGCATTTCTGCATGGATTTAAAAGGTCCTGATCCAAGGTTCCTTTTGAGAGGTACACTTTCGGAATCCTAAAAGCTTACTCATTCCTTAGGAGTTAGATAATTTTAAAAAACTGCTGGAACCATTTTTTTTTTTTTTTTTAATGAAATGAGCATTGTTAGGCAACAGGTAGAGTGCTGGTTGTTATAGTTAAAATAATATAAAATGCATTCCTAGACATCTATGCATAAAGAAACAAATACTTAGGGCTCTCCTTATAATGGACATTAGCAAATTAGTTTGTAGGTATGGGTTTGAGTAATAGACATTTATGCGTGATAGACACACGTCTCTGCTCCTACTTCTGCATATCATCTGCTATACCTGTACCTATAGCCAGATAATCTCATTCAATGTCTCTGCGTTGTCTTCAAATTTTGTTGCAAATTCTGTTCTGTAAGTACATAATAAAACTGCGCAGCTGCTTTTTTATGAATCCAAAATGCTTGCCTCAGTTGTATGATTAAGTAAAGACTTTATGTTCAGATGAAAAATTGATAAAGCTATTTAAAATTCAGTAGTGACTATAGCACCAAATTAAATTTAGAACTAAAAGGCGGTTATTTAGCAAAGGAGCTTGGGAGCCTTCCTTCTTTCAGTAGTTCTTCTCTCACTTGGAAAATGCTCTCTGTTTAAGAAGGAGTCCTTGGTTTCTTTTTCCAACCCACAGACTTTCTGAGCTGGATTGAGTTGGGTGGCATCCTGCTGTACAGGCAGTCCCCAGGTTATGAACGTTTGATTTACAGACAACTTGTACTTGCCCTTGAATGTTAGGTAGATTTGCCCTCACTTTGAAACGATTGAACCAACCCCTACTGGAAACAATTTCTCTGTCACAGTCACCTTCATTTGCTGCATGTGTAGCTTTTAAATCATCAAAAAGGCTTCAAACCCTTCCTTGCGCTGAAGTAATGCTAAATAAGAACTGTATGTGCCTGTTCCAACTTAACTACAAGTTTGAGTTAGGAATGGGTCTCGTTCATAACCCAGGGTCCGCTGCTTGGACTTCTCCCTAGCAGCTAAGTTGCTTTAATTCAGTCAGAAAGACTTTGAATTGTCTGACCTTGATTTATTATTAAACTACCCTGTAGCCAACTTGTTTGTATTTTAAATAGGCTTTTATTTTTTTATTTTTAGGCCTGCTTAAATTTTATTTATGCTAACTTGTTTACAGAATCTATAGCTGTGGAGTCATAGGTTTATAATTAAGTTCTATTCTCTTTCTTCATTAAAATATTTGGTGCATGCTGGTTCATTTTCCTGCAAAATGATTTCGTATAGGACAGGGTTTCTCAAAGTGCAGCAATTTGACCACGATTGAGACAGAAAACCAGAATAAGAAATAGCTTTTGGGTCTTGTAGACAAGACTGTTTCTGTCTTCTGCCTATCTGGGACCGCTGGCAAAATGTTCCCTTCCCAGAAGTTGCTGGTCTCTGGCCTTTCTCCAGTCTCTCCTCGTTTTCCTCTTTGGGTGATTCAATTCAGCGACCTTTACTTCTCCAGTTCTTCCTGGTAGTTCAGGTAACTTGTACCATCAGGAAACGGCCAATATGTTTGCCCTGGACTTCCCTACCAAACAATCTGCTTAATTCATCACTTGCCCCTGTTTCAACACTGCCTCCCACCTACATTGGTGTTTACCACACTGTTGACTGATACATATGAGCAGTGAAATCTGAAGGCTTTCACACCTCCGCCTTCATCCACTGGAAGATAGAGATTATCGCCACCTTGTAGAAGAGGGATATAGACTCAATAGCACTGTGCATCCTGATGGCTTAATTCCTTAAAAGAGGCACTGCAGAAAGCCTTGGCATATTGACATAACCATTTCTTTTTTCCCTTTCAAGAGGTGGTGTGGATATTTGTCACATATATATCCTTATAATCTCGTGTAAAATGCAGGCAAGTAACTGAATGCAAAATGCCTCTTCTGTCCCAGCTGTGAGGCTGTCATTTCTCACAAATTGTGACTGCTTCCATACAGGTTAGAAGAAAACTGTGCTGGAGAGGGAGAGGGATGTCAAGGAATTCAGCAGGTGGAGCTGTTCCCGATGAAATGGTGCTGAACCTGGCTCTGCCTTGGGGCTCAGCTGCTCACCACTGAGTGACGACTAGGACAAAGCCAAGGGCTTTTGTTTATTTGGCCAAGACCAGCTAGCTGTAGGTTCATGCTCTACCTTCACACCCACCCCAGCAGCATTCCATATGGGTACATCTTCTGTACGAAGAAATGAGGTACTCGTGGGCCTAGTTCTGCTGACCAAAGATGATGTTCCCATTCTGAAATTAGGAACATCATTTTTGGTCAACAAATAGCTATTAGGAGGAAGGAGAGGGTAGCAGTTAAAAATATAGACTGTAATGCCTTACATTTTGAGTTCTATGTGTATACTCTTTGGTACAGCATTATGAATCCTATTGTGTGCTTAGTTTTCTGGTAGGGGTGAGAATACAGAAATAGTCTATCTCTTTAGGAGTTCACAGTCTAAAGGGGAACAATTAATAGTTAAAAATGCAGTTTGGTAAGTGCAATACACAGGTGTTCACAGAGGAAGAGAATCTAGCCAGACAGGGGTGGTGTGAAGTATGGTGCCAATGCAGACGTCCAGGACTTCCAAGAAGAGGTAACATGATGTCTCCATTGAAATATAAAGAATAAGTAAGATCTTTCAAGGGAAGTCGTGGGGAAATCCTGTTCCAGGCAGAGGATCAGCATGTGTAGCATCTGAGGCAAGAAAGGGAGCAGCTCCTGAAAGAAAGGGAAAGCGCAGGGTGAGGGGTGGAGAGGGAAATGTGGCCCGAGAGGCGAACTGGTGCCATATCATGAAGGATCTTGTAAACCCAGCTGAAGAATTTGGACATTGTTCTGAAGGTATTAGGGAGTGACTAAATCACATTGCCCTTTGGAAAAAAAATATAAGGCAACAGTGAATTGGATGGGCAAAATATTGGAGGAGGAGACACTCGTCAGAAAGCTACTTGTAGAATTCATTCATCCATTGATCTCATGTGTGAGGCATTGTGTGAACAGCTGAGTGCCTGACAGTGGATACTGACAGTGCCTTTTGGTTTTCACATATACTCATGCAAGATAACACTACAGAGGGCAGGGCCAAAGCAGAAAACCGGTAACAAAATACGTAGAAGCAACTGTGGTGGCTTTTGTCTGTGATAGACTTCATCCTTTGTGTTTGTAAGCATAACACACATTGCCTCAGTAATGCCAGGAGTGAGCCTGTGCTAGGAGTCAGGATGCCTGGATGGTGTCCCAGTTGCATCACAAATTTCCTGTGTACTTAAGGAGAGTCATTTTAATTTCCTGGGCCTATTTCTTCCATTCCAGAATGAAAATGGCAGACTGGAAAATGGCTGAGGTCTCTTCCGTTATATAAACCTGTACAGGCTGTCCCCGGGTTATGAGCGAGATCCATTCCTAAGCACGTCTTTATGTTAAATTTGTAGGTAAGTCAGAACAAGTACATACAGTTCTTTGTTAGCATTACTTTAGTGCAAGAAAAGGCTTGAAGCCTTTTCACTGATTTAAAAGCTACACGTGCAGCAAGGGAAGATGATTGTGATGAAGAATTTGTTGTGAGTAAGGGGTTGGTTCACTTGTTTTAGAATGAGGTTAAACTTATGTAACATTGAAGGGCAAGTACAAGTGGTCCGTAACTTGGACGTTCGTAACCCGGGGACTGCCTGTAAATGTGATCCTGCCATTGACCCAGGTTAAGAGAAGCATTTGAAATGGCGTTTAAGAGGAGCTGGAAGAAGAGCCACAGTTGAACCCGGTTGTTAGCCTGAAGTACTAATATTGCAAGAACTCAGCGGGGTACAGCATATAGATTTGCAGCATGCTAAGTAATTTTAATGTTGGCCTGTACACAGGTCACATGTGCAGGTAGGCTGTGGGTAGATCTACCTGAACATACAGTTGGTGTTTAATAAATATTCAAATTCAGTAAATTTAATAAGTATTCAAATTGAATTTTAAACAATGTTAAAGAGCAAACCACATCCGTCTTCCTCTACTCATGATGCCTAACATGGTGCCCTTCGCACACTAGTGCTGGAGAAATGTCAGTTGATGAAGATGATTTACAGTGTCATCCTCTGAGCAGAGCTGAACATTTATGCGTGAAATGCACTTGTGGTTTCGGCGGATCTCGCAGTGCTGGCTCTCCGTGCCACAAAATCCAAGCTCCCACCACAGCCCTGTATTCATGAAATCAGTCCCCAGTTGGACCTCTCCTAGAATCTCTGTCTCACGGGCCCACGTTTTAATACCTTTATCTTCTCAAACTTCTGCGCAAGGCTGTGCATGGAAACCACAAGAAAATATGGAATGGGCCCCGGGAGGCTGGAAGTGAGAGGACTAACCCAGGATCCATATTTCCAGAACGGAAGAGAAAAACTTCGGAAGACTAGAAGCAGTTGAATTGATTGGGAAGGGGGGGTAATATGAGGTGCCACAATCTCTTTTCCTCCTCTTCCGTCCTTTCCCACTCCTTAGAGTGAGGTGCTGTGTTTTATGTTGTCAGGAACTGTTTCCCCAAAGTGCTGCAAGTCAGGGGAGAAAGAATGGGGCTACTGAAAGGGAGATGAGCACTGGTGTTTCTGATTGCGTTGTATTCAGGGAAGTTGAGGGTTTGCACGGAGGATAGAAAATGACCCTGCTGCCTCAGCAGAGTTCCCTCAGTGCAGAAACACCGCTAGGACCGCGTTGGGCAAGCTCCTGTGTTCAGCGTGAAGCCAGGCATCTGGGAGTCATGATCAAAGGCGAAATCTCCCCTTGGCTGCAGCCAGCCTTTAAAATAGACCCAATTAGGCCCTCAACTGGGAACCCAAGGGATTCCTCTGACCCATGCCCACACCACTCCATGCACTACCTGGAACTTCTGCTTTCAACACAGACAAGAAACCATAATAATAACTTCTTGCATGATAAAGGGCTAGGAGCAGTTTTGAGTCAATGATCTGAGCACTGCCCCCAAAGCAAGTCTGTATTACATTAACTACTACCTTCTTGAAAAATAATCCAGTAATCCTTGTTGGGCACACTGCATACTTTCTCAGTTTGTTCCAGTTTGGAGAATACTAACAGTGTTAACAATTGGTCCTGGGAGGAATCCTTGTAGTTTATGTTTTTACCTGAAGAAGACAGTAATAGTTTAATGTGTTTCTATGTTAAATCATGTGTGTGTGCCGCCCCCCCCCCGCCCACGATGGCCATCTCTGGAAAAGTGGCCAAGATAAAACTTTGCCTAAGGGGACGCTTGGTACAGAGCCTAATGAACCCAATTTGAGTACACATGAGATTTTGCAGATACTTTCATTCTTAGCTTTTCTACCAGTCCGGTTTTGGTAATTGAGTGTTGTTAACTGTTGGATCCCTTACAAAGCAGAAAGATCTCTGAGGTCATTCTCCCTAATGCCCTCACTTTACGGGTGAGAAACCTGAGAACTACAGAGACTAAACTAAATATGCTGTTAAGGACTGCAGAGTGCAGATGGCCTTGATTTTTATAAAGGGTTAACCCAGGCAGCATAATACGGTTGTAAAAACTGGATTTGAATCCTTGGTTCTGCCAGTTAAGCCACAGTGGCAAAATGAAACTAATACTGCAGGCACCTCAAGAGTAAGGCCTGGCAACCTGCTTCCAAGAGGTCACAGCCTTGAAAACCCGAAGTTCTACCCTGATACACATGGGGTCTCCATGAGCTGGAATAGACTCAATGGCAACTAACAACAGGTTTAACCTGAGTGTTGCATGAAAGCATGTATGTAAAATATTTCGCACAATGCCAGGCTCAGATGAAGTAGTATGTGTTCTAGATGTTGAGACAGTGAAAGACTTTTGGGAAGGAAACAGCTGTAGATGTCTTGAAAACAGTTCCAAGGATGTGTGTATGTTTCTTACCACAAGCGTTGGTAAAACAGCTGGCCTTCATCAGGTTTGTATTTGTGTTCCTGTATGGTAATCCAGACCTCAGGATTTTCTATTAAAAGCAGGTTGGAAAATGTATTTCACTTAAAAAGCAGCATTATAGGCATTCACTGAGAACATTCTGAGCTTTATTTTTTAGCTCCGTGTGTGACAACATGGTCCAATAAGAACAAATGTTTGTTCATTTATTTGAAAACACAACACTTACAAGTCAAACCACAAAAAAGCAAACCGCACAAATGATAGTGTGAAATTATTGCTGACGGTCAAACTGCATATGTCATGAAATTAGAAGTTTGAATTTTAGCAGCTTTTAACAAAGAATGCTTTTTAAAGGCTTCTTTGAAACCCTGTATTGCTGGAATCGATACGTTTGAAATAATTGTGATGTTTGCAGTAAACCTAACTACACAGATTTTGCTAGGAAATTTTGGTCTCAACCTTGAGGTATTCAATGTATGTTCAGATAAATATAGGTATACAGTTATTTTTTTTAATGTTAGACAAATGAAGAATATGAATGGAAGTGCAATCAGAATTATTTCAGGGTGTTTTGTTACTGCATTTCATTTGAGTGTTGCTTGAATGTTATCTTTGTTCATATGGAAGGGTGGAATGTAATGGCTAAGAGAATCTCTGTTGTTAGCTGCCATCCAGTTGGCCCCTGACTCATGGCAACCCCGGGCACAACAGGATCTGACGGTTTTCACTGGCTGAGTTTTGGAAGTAGGTTACCAGGCTTTTCTTCCTAGTCTGCTTTAGGCAGGCAGCTTTGATGAAACCTGTTCAGCATCACAGCAGCATGCAAGCCTCCACTGATAGCAGGTGGAGGCTGGGCATGAAGTGTGTTGGCCGGGAATTGAATCTGGGTCTCTCATACAGAAGGAGAGAATTCTACCATCTGAGTTTGAGCCTTAGCTCCACTTCTTACTGACCGTGTGACCTTGAACAAATTACTTAAATGCGCTAGACCTCAATTTTGTCACTTGTAAAATGAGACTGGCAATGACTCCTCCATAGGGGTGTTGTGAAAGAATGAATGTTTGTGAAGCATTTAGTGTTTGGCCTGGTGGGTGGTGTTTCTGAATACCTGTCAACTATTATTATTAACTGTCATCTTGGTTAACCAGTTGCCGTCAAGTCAGTACTGTCTCATGGTATCACTTGGTGGTGCAAATGGTTAACACATTGGCTACTAACTGAAAAGTTGGAGATTTGAGTCCATCCAGCGGTGCCTCAGAAGAAAGACCTGGTGACCTACGTAAAAAAAATCAGCCGTTGAAAACTCTGTGGAACACAGTTCTACTCTGACACACGTGGGGTCACCGTGCGTTGGCGTCTACTCAAGGACAACTGGCTTATGTCTTGGTTGTTATTAATAACCATATGTTTTGGTGACTCTGTGTTTCTCAGGAAGGGTTATGCAATCACTAGAAATAGTTGAAGAAAGAACCTGTGAATACCAGTCAGGATGGATAGATTGCATTTTGTTTTCTGGAGTATGGAGAGCATTACAGAGCGTATTGAGTGATGAAACCGCTTTGTGTATGCAGGGCTTCACTATCTAATCCTTGTTTCTGTGTGTGAGGGCCTGGCTCTGCTTTTAAGAATCTCCTTTCTATTTTTATTTCTATCTTTCCTTTTCTCATTCCCCCCCACCCGCCCAGCTTCTTTGTACCTCTTGGTGTCTCCTAGGATTTGCTAGAAGCTCACTGTTAAGTCACCAGTCAATTTCAGGGCCAGACCACAGGGCCTAGGTGACAGTGTCCATATTTCATTTGGATAGATTTTTAGAAGGATAAACAAGAATGGAATTTGTGTTTTGGTGTGGCTTGTTTTATTTTGTTTCCAAATAAGCTGGTCTTCCTTCAGCAAGGGTAAAAATAAGTACATACCTGTGCCTCTCACCAGCTTGGTTTCTAATTTTAAAACTTGTGTTTATGTGTGTCTTTCCAAAATCAGCGACTTCACTGTCCTCCTTGCTACCTAGAATTTCTTTTTAAAGAAAGAAAGAATACCTAGATGATTTAAGCAAATGGGAATTTAATTCATCAGATTTAATCTTATTTCCGTGCTTAGATTCATAGCTTTAATCTGTAAACAAGCACATCATTAGGGAGATAGGTAATTACACAAATTAGATTGGAGAAACTTTGCCAGGGGAGATGGATTTTGTTTATCCTCATGTGCTTGGCACCGGAGGAATTTCTCTCTCAGACAAAGCTCCATCTTGTGTGGCTAGAGAAGGGGAAAAGAGCGGAAAGGCTAGGAAAGGAACACGTTTTACCCTAGTACAAAATGTAGCAGCAATGCGCTCTTGTTTCAGCATCTTTATGAGGGTCAGTCTAGAGCAAAGGACAGCAGAGATCATGAAGCAATTAGAGGCCTGAGGGTTTTCACATACCAAGAGCCAGATACATACTTGGTGCTTGAAATATGTTCTTTGGCTTAAAATAAAAGTCTCCTAAAATTTTAAGATGTGCTGTGCATATGTTGAAGTGCATCCATGAGTAATCGATCAAAAGGTCTTGGGGATCTTTTCTCTTAAAAATAATTTCTAAGATTGAACGAAGATAGGTTGCTGTCAAGGTGTACATAGTCTGCATAAGAAATAAAATGTAAATATGAACTGAGGTCTCCACCTGCCTGTCTTGAAAGGAAGGGCTGGTAAAAGCCTAGTCAGTGGTCTAGACCATCGGCTGTGGGAGGGGTTTACAAGCAGGTATGCTTATTGAGGGTTGGGGCAGGTAGGAGAAGGTAGGAAGAGGGACGCATCATGTAAAAAGGGCAGTGTAGGCCAATACATTCCCTTCGGACAGTTGGATTCTGGTGGAAAATAACGAGCAGTAAACCTGCAAGGATGATTTGGATCCAGGACACCAAGGGTTGTGTTTCTCTTAAGGGCATTAGGAAGCCGGTAAATATTCTAAGGAAAGAATGACCTAAGGAAAGTCACGTTAAAGTCACTACTCATAAAATTTCAAACAGAGGGTTAAAAAAAAAAAAAAAGGCGTGAAGTTCAGAAAGGATTGGAGGGGTGGGGAGATCATTTAGGAGGTAAAGCATTCATTCTTTTACTTTAAAAAAAAAAATATTACTGGAACATTTGCTATGTGCCAAGCACCACATTAGATTCAGTAGTAACAAAGTAAATACAAATTTTGCCCGTAAAGAGCTTACATTTGCAGACATTGTAATGTGAGAGAGGTGATCCTAAGTTTGGTTATTGTGGTGTTAATGGAGAGAGAAAGGAAATATCATCCATCCATCCAATAGCTCATTCCACAAACACATTTTGAGAGCCTTTTATATTCCAGGAACTTAATAGTAGGTGCCAGAGGTCCTGTAATGAACAAGATAGACATGGCCCCTGCCCTCATGGAGTTCAGAGATTACTGGGTAGGGGAAGATACATAGCATAGAACGTATATATGGAAACTCACACAAGTCGTAAGTAAGTATGGATGTGTTACCAGCATCCATATCAAGAAACAAGTTGTTATTAGTTCCCATCGAGCCTGCCCTGACTCATCACAACCCCGGTTCTGTGCCATCTTCAGTATCGTTGGTATGCTTGAGTCCATTGTTGTTACCACTGTGTATTTTGAGTGCCTTCCAACCTAGAGAACTCATCTTCTGGCATTGTACCAGGCAACATTCTATTGTGATCCATAGAGTTTTCATTGGCAAATTTTTGGATGCAGATCACCAGGCCTTTCTTTCTAGTCTGTCTTAATCTGAAAGCTCCAGCTGAAACCTGTCCATGATGGGTAACCGTGGTGGTATTTGAAATGCTGGTGGCATAGCGTCCAGCATCCTAACAACATGCAAACTGCCACAGTATGACAGTTTGACAGATGGGTGCTGTATGTTATTAGCACCCCAGACCCCCTCTACCCACTTTCCAGGACCTTACCCATTAGGAGTAACCGTTGCCATGCTTCTAAAGGAAAGAAAAAGTAATTTTTACCTCTTTTTGAACTTTATGTAATGGAACCATACAGTATGCACTCTTTTGTAATCTGGTTCCTTTGTGACATTCATCCATGTTGCTTCGTGTAGTAGTGGTTTGTTCGTTCTCATTGTTGTATGTATTCCATCCTATGAACATACCACAGTTTATCAATTCTCCCAGTGATGTATGTTTGAGGAGTTTCCAGCTTGGAGACAAATACTGTTGCTGTGAACATTCTGGTAAAGAGTAGTATTGCAACAACTGTGATACGTACATATCAAGGGGTTTAACCTAATCTGGTGGGGCAGAAATAAACTTTTGAGGAAGTAAATTTGAAGTGGGAAGATGTGTTCCAGTAGAAAGAATCATATATGCTGAGGTCCAGGACAGGAGGAAGAGTGGATTGAAGAGCCCCTCTAGAGCAAGAATGGCTGGGACCAAGAGTGGGGTGAGCCTCAAAATGCCCCCGGTACCTGTCACCTACTGCCCATGCAACACCCAGGGCTACTCCATTCTTCCTGTCATTCCCACCTCTCAGCCTTCTCCTCCTGTACCTGGACTGTGGTCTTAGACCTACCTGGCCAGATAATTTGAAGAATATTTGTTCCCAAATAGCATTAGGTGGAGCAGATTGGGCCTCCCAAATTGATGTTGCAAATGTGAGAGGGGGAGGAGGGAAGGCTTGGTGGAGTGCATGGAAGCAGGCTGTGTGGACTGGGTTAGTGAAGGAATGGAGAGGCCAAGAGGATAATAGTACTTTACTAGAAACTTGACCAGGCATCTTTTTCTAGTTGGGTGTGTTGGGGGAGAGAACAAAGTGGCTGAGTCAGTAGATACTAAAAGAGGCTGTGTCACCAAGAGGCTAAGAATGTGGACCCTGAGGTCAGATGGCCTGGGCTTGAATCTTGACATCCTGGGTACCTGATGGGTAATCTTGGGCATGATGCATAACCTTTCTGTGCCTCTGTTTGCTTATATTCAACATGAAGACAGTAATAAAAGTGGCTGTGTAGCTTAAATGATAATGTGCAAGGCATTTAGAACAGATTTAAGTATATTGTGAGTCCCTGGATGACGTAAACAGTTAACACACTCACTTGCTAATTGAAAGGTTGCAAGCTCAAGTCCACCCACAGGCATCTTGATGAAAGGCCTGGCAATCTACTACTGAAAAATAAGCCACTGAAAACCCTATGTGACGCAGGTTGCCATGAGTCAGAATTGACTCGACAGCAGCTGGGCTAAGCATCTTGTAATGTTGGATGTTATTATTAACTAGACTGTTTCACTTACCACCTGTGACTTTGGACAAGTCACTTTTTCTCTCTGTCAATTTCCTCATCTGCACTCCGCCTCAGAGGTCTTCAAGGCTCCTTCTGATTGTAAAATTGATGATTCTCCAGAGATTCTCTGGTATGATCTCAGAGGCTGGTGCTGAAGTAGATTTTGTATGCTCCCAGTGTTGACAATTATTGCCCCAAATTTGTCTAGCAAAACCCACCTCTTTCAAGATTTGATGGCACACAATCTGAACTTGATGCATTTTGTTTTCATGGCAGGATGTGTATAACCCTAGTTGATCTCAGAAGAGTAAAGATTTATTGTTTGTGTCTTATTCCCTCATTCCCTTTGTATTTTAAGATTTCAGCAGATCACTCACAAGAAGAAAAGCCAGGATTCTTTGCACTCTCCTTGCATATGGGCTCACAAACCACTCCTGTGAGGAGTCTTTGATGAAAAATGCCCCCACAAGTTTTACATAAACAGATTGTTGGATGCTGCCTCCTTGATTTTAAGCCATCTTTTCATTTCATCTGTTTTGTTTCTTTTATCATTTTCCCCTAGGACTGCAGAGTCTTTACTCCTAAACAAAGGCCATAGTTTGGTTTCATCTTGATGAACAAATTAAAAGAGGAACCAGAGGTTATTTATTTGAAAACAGGACCATGGCGAGGGATAAGAAGGAATGAGAAGGAGATCAGGGCATTCTTTTAGTTGCTATAACAACCCTATGTAATATCTGTATTTTCTTCCCTCTTTTCTGTCAGAATCTTACCTAATCTATCTGCTGTTTTCTGGTTCTAAAGATTACCTGGGATCTTTTTTTTTTTTTTTTTACGAAGGGATATGTGATTTTAACAATACTTGAAACAAATGCCACAATGGGTATCACTTATTGTGGGTCTACTACCTGCTAGGCACTTCCCAGCTGCTTAATATATGTCATTTCACTGTCATTTTCTCTTTCTTCTAGAAAACTCTAGAGACTAGTGCCTGGACATAATTGTTTTGTGGGCAATAGTAGGGTTAATCCAATATGCCTGGAGCCATCAGGAAACTCCTAATGCATGTTCCACGCCATGGCTTCTATAATGAACACCCTTCTGGATTGGCAGGTGATGGGTGCAGAGGGTAGTTGGATCATTGCCCTTTCATGAATTGTCCAGTGACTTACTTTCATTTCGTATAACTTAACTTGTGTTGGATCATGTTATTGTCTGGGTATCTTTTCCTTTGTTGAAGGGAATCCAGATATGTGTATATGAGACTGTTACCTCTTGAAGGCATATAGACTATTGTTACACTTTAGTGCATTATGAGTCGGAATTGACTCGAAGGCAACGAGTATGTACAAAGTAGAATCCCTGGGTGGCACGAACAGTTAATGTGCAAGGCTGCCGACCAAAAGGTTGGAGGTTGGAGCCCACTCAGAGGTGCCTCAGACGAAAGCCCTAGTGATCTAATTACACAAATCAGCCACTGAAAACCCTGTGGAGCCCAGATCTACTCTGACGCACCATGGGTCAGAGTTGACTCAATGACAACGGGTGGCGGTATGTACAAAGCACTGTCCTAGGTGCCACGGGGGATGAGTAGCTATAATCTGCAGCCTTCTGGAATCCATATTTCCACAAGGGAGAGAGGCACATACATGAATAATGTAACTAATCTTCTAATCTTCCAATTGTGACGAGTTCTAGAACAAGGGTAACAGTGGTTACAGAAAGCTGATGAACTTAACTGCTTTTTCCAAAATAAAAGGTATGTGTCCCAAACTTGCCTGTCATTGTAGAATAGTTCTTTCTCATAACTCTTTTTGGCCATTGAAATTCACTCAGCAGCTATCCAGGGAACCCCTGCTGTGTGTTAGGCACTGTGCTCAGCACTGGTTTACAGTGGTCAACAGGACATGGCCCTTGCCGATGTGGATCTTAGAGGAAAGATATATTTGTACATATTCACACATGGAATAGCATGAGTGTGATTTCCAAAGCAGCTCTGCCTCCTTTCAGATTTGCCACTTGCTATGTGTTCCTTACCTTAGGCAATGCCAGAGTCATTCAGCTAATGGTCCAAGGCATACACCTGAGCAATTCTGATTTTGTCATTCTCCTTAAAATCCTACAGGGCTGCCTGTTGTGTCAGGGAGCAAAAGCGACCTAACCTCTGCCTACCTTTCCATCTTCCACCCTTTCCCGCCCCTCACATTGTAGCCTAGCCATGTTGAACCATTGTGGAATGACTGAACGTAAATTGTAAACAGTCCACTCTAGTTGGAGGTGGGGGAAGGGAAACCCGGTCATACAACTTGATTAAAAGTCTAGTTATGAAATATTTTCAAGGAAATGATCGTTTCTTTACAGAATCATTTTTACCCATACTATTTCTTTTCCTCCTTACATCTACCAACTTCCCTCCCTCCCCCATGAGAGTGAAAGTATGTTGGTTACTGTGCTCAGGTCCAATAAGACCCTCTGACTCTTTTATTATTTTCACTACTAGTAGGACGTAGGGAGAAGAATCTCAGTGATACACAATTTTAGCAGCTATAGCAAATCTGTAGTTCTGAATACTTCTCCTTCTTTCAGCAGCTCTTCCATACTGAGGAAGGTTTGCTGTTTGTCAGAGAGGTAGAGAAAGGCAGGAGAAGAAACTTACTTCATGGAACTGGAAAGTGGGAGATTCATTTAGGACTCCCATTCCTTTGGGGAGGGTATAGCTAAGCCCTTTTTGCGTTTGCACAATTGCTGTTTTCCTAGTCTTGTTCTTAGAGATTTCCATATGTTGTGATTGTATTCAGATGTCAAAAATGACATACATGCACCCTGGGAAAGTGGAAAGAGATGAAGAGAAGGATGTAAGAAAGGCACCAGGGGCTAAGTCGAAGGGTTCTGCCTACAAAGTCCTTCACAGAGCCTAGATTGCTAACTCCTTATTATTCCTGACAAGTGGGGGAGACTCTTCCAAGAGTGTGAACACTGTTACCAAGTAAAGAAGCAGTCTGTGCGTATGCTGAGGTAAGCTGTGCGAGGACTCATTTTTCTTGATTTTATTCTTAAAATCTATGGGAGAGGGGAAATAATGGCAGAGCGTGGTCACACATGTAGAGTAACAGCGGGGCTGTTGAAGAGGGTAATCTTCAACAGTGAATCTTGTTAATGCTTTAACAAACAGACAATAATCACAATCAGCACATTGATTCTTTGAATGGAGGCAGCCACGGAAGTGCTGCTTAAAATAGTGTGTTGATTTTCACTTTAAAGTAGGCCAAACGCTCTTATGTTTACAGTATTAATTTGCTTAGCAAGCCTTTTATTTCATTGACAGTAAGCAGATAAGCTTTAGCCCAGCTGTGACTGAATTATCAATCAAGCAACAAGTATTTGTTGTCTACTGTCTGTGGGCTAAAGATGGTTAGGCACCATGGTAGGCACAAAATATAAATAACTTGGAGAATAACTCCAGTTTTCAAGGAGCTTGAGACAACTGCGGAGACCATGTTAAATAGTTTAAAAGTTAAATGCTGCATTGTGTAAATGAACACAAGGTGTAGGAATTAAGAGCAAGGAGGATGGCATAGTGTTTTGTAGGACACAATGGGATTTACACTGAATGATTAAGGATAAGTAGGTTTGGATAGGAAACACGTGAAGTTTTCCAATAGCGGGGAAAGGCTTGGATGTAGGAATAAGTACATAGTGGGATTTTTGGGAGTTCGTAGAAGCTTGACTCCATGGTTAGGAGGTATGGGTGAGGGGTGGGAATGATGAGAGAGAGAGAGATAGAGAGTGAGAGAAAGAGAAGGACTCTGCCTAAAATTATTCTAAATAACAAAATCAAATGAGGCTTTTCTTCCAAGGTATCTTAAGATCCGAGAGAGGGACTGAAGCCAGCTGGTGAAGAGCAGCTGTTCTTGAGGGAGGCCCTGCAGTTGGTAGATTAGTTGTGGGAGAGGGAGGTCACACTTGGAGGAGCTGGAATTGAGTCACAGAATAAGGCAGAAATGTGATACAGAAAGTCTTGGTTAGAGACTTGGACAAGGAGGGCATACCAGTAATAACAGGGTGGACTAGACATAAACAACAGCAAACAAACATAAAATAAAGAGCCTAAATGCAAGATAATTTAGGACTAAAGACAGGTGGTGTAGGGGGAGCAGGAGAGAGTAAACAGAGACCAGCAACCTACCTATGGTGTTTGCAACAAGGAGGCATTGAAAACTGTAGATTCTAGCCCTTTCAGGATTGTTAAAATGATTTCCTTTTTGGAGGGAAACTTGGGGGGCTCATAGTCCTTAGAGAATTTGGTTCACCTTCAATTGGAGTAAGGTACAGAAGGCCTTAGGAGCAGAGGGCATAAAGCAGTATTAGAGAGGCCCCTGTCATTGCCTGTGTGCTATACAGAAGCTCTGCTCAGCCATGTGAGGCCACTGTTATGGCCTTGAATTCCTCTTGTAACCCTAAATCGCTCCCAGCCTTTGCTCCTCGGGTAAATTGGGAAGGGTTTGGATTAACCATTCTATAGGTGATTTACCGTTCCAAATTATTTGAGTGCTGTCACTTCTTTAAGTATAGATTGCATTTTTATTTTTTAAATGCTAGAAACATGAAGCGTGGTTTCCAGGAATGGCTGATTTTTACTGCCATGTAGTTTGTATCTCTAGCCCAGTGTCAACTGGTTCCTTCTGTGCATAACAGCAGCCATAAGTCCAAGAACCTTAGTTTTTTTGAAAAATGTACTTTGCCCTGGAGGGCTCTTGAGTGGCTAGGTTTCCCAGATTTTCTCACAAAATTTTGACATCACAGGCAGTTCCACTGAGAAAATGTGAACTCTTTGAATCACAACAAAATCTCACACACAGGAGCATAAAACAATGATTCTTTCCCGTCAACATTCCTTTACTCCATGGGAAGTTTATCCCTTCCTCCCTGATAGTTTGCCCTTTTTCTCTAGAATATATAGAAAACTTGGACATACCTGAAGACATCATTAAGTCGTCTTTACTTATAGAGGATGGGACCTTTTGTAATGCAGAACAACATAAATCCATCTACAATAAATACACCTACATCGACACCCACTGCAACTCCCACCTGAGCTGGGCAAAGCTTTTGTGAACTCGAGAAAATGATCAATGGTCTGTCATGTAGAACCCAACAATAGTAATCCTGCGAGTGTTGGGGAACCTGAAGTCAATAAAGAAAAAGAGATTTCATCCTAGGCATCAAAGAGGTTATTAGGGGCAGTGAGAAGGGAGAATTAGAAGAGTTGTTGGAAAGGTCTTAAAGATCTTCCTTTGAAGGCATTTGTTCAGAGAAGACTCTTGAATGTAAGATGACAAATATACCCTCCCATTTTTCAAAGTAAAGGGTGAGTTGGGAAAAGTAGATAAAATATATGAACTTCAGTTGTGCTCCTGTGAAAGATTTTCCTAATTAATAAGTTCAGTCATCTCCACCTGGTTTCTCCCGAATGAACAAAGGCAATTGCGTTATTGTTCAGGCTCATGTGGAGCCCTTGATGACAACAGTTATTTGTATGTTGTTCTTTTTCTCCCCTCCTTTTTATGCCAGTGAGCAATTGAGCCCAGTCATTGTATTTCTCTTAACGTTGAAGGAACTGGCAGATCTTGCTTGAGCCTGATTGATTTATTCCATGTTCTTTCGTCCCACGGCAACTAAATTCTACTTAAACCCATTTTGGAACAAAGGTAGTCAGCTTTTGAGAGATTCTCTTTTAAATGAATGACAGCAGACAGTTCCAGGGCCATTCATTTGCTTATATCTATTTGCTGTATCCAGACAGCTATTATCACGCATGTGGTACTTCAGAACAATTCCGCCCAGTCTGCTGTCAGTAGCAACCAGCTGAGGAAGCCTGCTTTAGCAGGACTTGTGCTTGGCATCTTGAGTCTGCCAAAACTTTTGATATTGTCTTGATGTCTGTATGAATTCATGGTTGAAAACTGTGTTTGGGAAGAACATTCTTATTTGAAAACAGTTTATTGGTTTAAAAGGGGCTTTAAATGTATATTATATATTTACAGGCAACCACCTTAATAACACATTTTCAGAATGGGAATTTGTTCTTCCTCCAAACCGTTTAATTAGAAATGTGGTACTACCTGGAGTCCCAGGAAATTTACCAGACCCTCAGACCAGCCTGGGATAATTGTTAAAGGGCAGTGAGGAGAAATGCCAGGGGACTGGTGTTAATTGATAGCATGCATCTGCAGTATGGAGGAAAAGACTGGGGGAAATGCTCATCTCCAGATTAAAAGGGGTCTTAGAATTAATGAAGTTCCAGCTAGGAAGCTGTGGCCTGGGGAAATGTTGGCAATTATTTGGCAGTTCCCTATGTTGCTGTTAGGGTTTCTTGTGGGCTTTTGTTTGTTTGTTTTGGTGATACTTGTTTTTGCTGAGCACATTATATGATAGTGTCTTTCTCAGATTTAATCCTCACAGGCTGTGCTTGTTATTTCGACTTTATAGATGAGAAAACTGAGGTCCAATGAGGTTTCTGAAACTTGTCCAAAGTTAAACAAACAGGTAGACGGCAGAGGTAGAGTCGAACGCTTACAGGCTTAATGATTCCAAAGTCTGAACTACTATGCCAACTTTGCCCTCCCTCCATGTCCATGTCTGTCAAAGGTCACCCTTGCTTTTCACAAGCAGCCCTGACTGTGAAGGAGAATGTTAAATACTGTCAAGCACTATGTCCTGTTGTTCCAAGGGACACTTTAATTTCTTGTTTCTTTTGGGCAAATTCTGTCTCATGTAGAGTATGATTTAAGAATTAACACCTCTAAGCAGAAATCTAAGTGTTTTGGAATTTGTTTCGTGCCTATAAAGATTTATAAGATGTTATACTTACCTTGAAGAACTTAACAGTCTAGTGGAAATAATGGAAGAAAAGGAGAGTAACATGTGTTGAGAAACTCCTGAGTTCCAGGCACTTGCGTAGCTATTTCATAGCACTAATTTTATTTAATCCTTGAAACAGTTGAGGTCACTATTAGCATCCCCATTTTACAAGGACGGATCTGACGTTCCAAGATAATAGGTTATTTGCCCAAGGTTAAATGAGAGAAGCAAGATTTAGATCCAGGTTTGCCTGATTGCAAACCCAGTCTTTGATTGTCCTATTCACCCAACTCTCTCTCAGGTTGCGCCGTCAAATTCAGAAGTGGAAGTGGTTGCTGCCTACCAGGTGGAAGGGGTCAGGGGAAGCTGTATGGCTTTGAAAAGAGTCATAAGAAAAGGCAGAATTTGAGCCTGAGGATAGAAGACAGGTGTAGTCTGTGCAGGAAGGAAGCATAAGTGAGGAGACACAGAATCAGAAGGGCAAGGGGCACAGCCGGAGCATAAGATTAGAGCTAGTTCTGTTATTTAACCCCACTCTGCCTTCTTCATGAACGTGACCATAGCTTCCTACCGTCTTGAAGATTAAGCCCACAGTAGACAAGGCCATGCAACGTAGGAAAGACACACAAAAAGACACAAGGACATTTAAGGAAATGGACTGAAAGACATGTTGATTGCATAGAAACAACATACCTTCCAAGGAAAGCAACGTAATGGTGGGCTCAAAGCCTATGTGGTGGTAAGCGAGATTTCCTGGAGAAGGAGAATTTGAAGTATATCACTGCAAAGGAGCAGTATTCACGTGAAACAGCGTTCATTGGTCCAAACCAGTGAAGAATAAGAAATGTCCTAAATGGCAACATGGAATCTTAGGTCTGTTAATTTCACTCCAGAATCTCTCACCTGGCAAAATCTGGGTCATTATCAGCAAGCCTCCATGTTCCATGGGCCTTTTTTACAATGACACGTCTCCTCTGAATAATCAGCCTGTCAGGAAAAGGATTTGAGACTGGCATCTTATTTGCTGCTGAAGCCACCAAAGATCTGTAAATCATGTTAACTACTGCTGGGCTCAAATGAGGGGGTTGGGGGAGGAAGGCTACTTGCCCATGGTGCGAAGTTGTGCACTGTTCCCTTGCTGTTGCTATTTATGGCACGCATAGCAGTTACAAGTATTCTCCCAGTTTGCTCATTAGTTCCTAACAAGTCTTTTAGCCTCTCCTTTTTGTCATGGACAGACTGTGTCCCTTCTGCCTGGAATTGATTCATTAATACAATTATGTTGAGGTCACAGATCCTCCCTCAAAGCTGGAACACAGGGAAATGCCCACAAAAAATTAGAGGAGATAAAATCTACATCCATCAAAAGAAGTACGCTGGCAGTGAGCAGAACGTGTGTGTCCCTTCTCCTTGGCGTTTCATAATGAGGCCAGAGACATTGAGACAGACTTCCCACAGACATGTGCGCAAAGGTTCCCAAGGAGGATTTCTGACTTCATCCCAGAGGCTGAAAATGGTTTCGATCAAATGACTGGGTTTGGAAAGATCACAGGGGTCTTCTCTTTTAAAGGTCAACAGTAAGTCAGATTATTTTTGTGTCTTCATTGAAATTTAATTACAATGTAAAATCCAAGAATTTAATGAAGTAGATACCTGCTTAAGATTTTCCTTGTTTATGAGCCATGATATTCTGAGTGCTACAGAGGAATTTTCAAAGATGTTAACGCTGTGTCCTAGAAGTCCTAGGAAGTCTGCTTCTTGTTGGCTGGTGACCTAATTGCTTTATTTACTTATGTATTTTTAAATTACGAGCGGGCATAGCAGGGTCTTTCTTTTTCTTCTTTTCTTTTTAGACAGGGTGAAGTGATAGTTGGTCTCCTTAGAGGAGGTGAGGCTTAAAGTGAGATGATAGTGAAGAGGAACATTGTGTCTTAAGGAACCCATCCAAAGCCAAGACATGTACAGGAAGAAAATCAAAGGGCCAGCTAGGTCAAAAAGGAGATAATAAAGTCAGGCAGAGGTAAATGTGACCTTAAATAAGTATTTAATCAGATTGAATCATGTTTAATCATGTGTTACAGACATTTTCTCAACATGTTAGCTTATTGGCAAATCACCTTAGGGACGAAGGAAGGAAGAACATTCCAGTTTGGAAGCACTGGTAGCATTTCTTCTGGGACCTGAAGCATTTCCCATAATGATGGTTTAATACAATCTTTGTCAATTACCTCTTCTGTGAGGGCTGGGGATGTGTGCCACCTTGCTGGAAATGTTAAAATCCCATTAAACTTCAGTTATTAGTAGCAGAGGAAAAAAATTACCTGAGTGATTCAATTAAGACACAAGCAACCAGATGTCTGTGGCACTGAATTAGTTTTCCTGTTATGACCAAGAAATACTGATTTTTAAGTTGGCTAGAAGCCAGTGTTCTCCCTCATTCACCATTATTATTAGCTTCCCAGCTTTCTGATGTAGCCCTGATAGCCAGATTTTCAGAGAGTTAGCCCACATTCAGACACATTTGTCAATTTCTTCTGCATACAGAGATAACGGAGCCACCACCAGGAAGACAGAAGCCAAGCGAGCAGCAGCATCTAAGGCTGAGTATCCGCCCTCACTTTGCTTTGTTTCTGGAGTAGAGGTGGAGAGAGATATTGTCAGGAATTTTCTGCCATCTGGGACTAGGGAGCTGAATGCAACTCTCTGACTTATGGGTAGGGCACATTTGTCCTTGTTCACTAGCAATGTCTAAGAAACCAACAGATAATGTTTATTCTCAGTGTTTCGGCAAAATAAGCCACAGTCCACAGTACTTGTCGGGGGGAGGAGAAAATAGCCAGTAAAGAATGCGGAGTTTTCAGACCAGCTGTATTAACATTCAGTGGTGGGCAAGGTGCTTAATCCTTGAGAGCACTTTTTTTCCTTCTATAAATTGAAGAGAATGTTCTAGATGATTCTTAAGGATCCTTTTAGAAACTGTATTACATAATTTTATGAGTCGGCAAACACTAGGAAAGACCAAAAGAACAAAATAAATGAAAACTTAGAGTCTGCGTATCAGATATCAGTAGATTTAAAAAAATTTTTTTTTTATTGTGCTTTAAGTGAAAGTTTACAAATCAAGTCAATCTCTCGTGTAAAAATTTATATACCCCAGTTGCTCTCCCTCTAATGAGACAGCACACTCCTTCCCTCCACACTGTATTTTTGTGTCCATTTGGCCAGCTTCTGACGCCTCTGCCTTCTCATTTCCTCTCCAGACAGGAGCTGCCCGCATAGTCTCATGTGTCTACTTGATCCAGGAAACTCACTTTTCACCAGTATCATTTTCTATTGCATTGTCCAGTCCAATCCCTGCCTGAAGAGTCGGTTTTGGGGATGGTTACTGTCTTGAGCTAACAGAAGGTCTGGGGATCATGACCTCCGGGGTCCTTCTAGTCTCAGTCAGACCACTAAGTGTGGTCTTTTTACGAGAATTTGAGGACTGCATCCCACTGCTCTCCTGCTCCCTCAGGGGTTCTTTGTTGTGTTCCCTGTCAAGGCAGTCATTGGTTGTAGCTGGGCACCGTCTAGTTCTTCTGGTCTCAGGCCGATGTAGTCTCTGATTTACGTGGCCCTTTCTGTCTCTTGGGCTCATAATTACCTTGTGTCTTTGGTGTTCTTCATTCACCTTTGCTCTAGGTGGGTTGAGACCAATTGATGCATCTTAGATGGCTGCTTGCTAGCGTTTAAGACCCCAGATGCCACTCTCCAAAGTGGGATGCAGAATGTTTTCTTAATAGATTTTATTATGCCAATTGACTTAAATGTCCCCTGAAACCCTGGTCCCCAAATACCCGCCCCTGCTACGCTGGCCTTCGAAGCATTCAGTTTATTCACGAAACCTCTTTGCTTTTGGTTTGGTCCAGTTGTGCTGACCTCTCCTGTGATATCAGTGGATTTTATATGGAACCTTTTATGCCATTGTATATATGTCTGTTCGTTCTTTAACCATTCATTTTGGACGAAGTCTAGACTGAATTTAATATTGCTGGAATACTCAGGGATTTGAGGTGAAAGGGTTTTTCTGGTTAGCCATTAGTTTATAACCGATTAATCTTACATTGGTAAAATAAAATCAGGGTGATTTAGTAAGCTTGGATGAAGCCCCTTGTCAGTTGTCTGTGTAATTAATAAAAAGGAGATCCAGAGAGGCAGAGAGACATTTCTAAGGATGCCTTCCTGCTAGATCAAGCAGGCTGAATGCTTTAACTTGGTCTCTTCTTCCGATGGTAAAGCGAAAGCATTTTTTTACATTGAAATGGTCAGTATCCCTATAATCCTTGCAAATTTCTGGATGAGAGAATTGGGAAAGCTTCCAGGCCTTTCAAGAAATAAAGAAAATGGACAGTTTTGTTTTGAGAAAGCATTTTTTTGACCAGAAGGCTGACATTTCCTTTGATGAGGTTGGAGAAATGCTGGCTGCTGTGTGCGTTTTGTAAAGAGAAAATTACACGTTTCAGACACGGGCCTGTACCTAGCTGTGTACCAGGCTTGGCTGTTTTTTGTTTTGTGTTGTGCTTTTGGTGTTTGCTTTAATGTGATTCCTCAAGTGAATTAATCACTGCCTCATAGACCAGATTACCTATTCTTTGTGCTGCCCACCACTAGTGACTGTGCCAGTTCTTGGTTCATGGAGATCAGTGGTTCCCAGGAAAAAAGTAGACAGGGAAGAGTTGACAGTGTTAACTGATGCATTTGCCTCACTTTTTGGTTTTCTGTGCTCAGCTGTGGTCATCTTGGATCAGCTTAAGTTATCACCAGATTGGGAGAAAAGCATGAATCTCAAAACTGGACTCTAGAGTTGGAACAGAACCCCGGTGACTCAGCGGTTAAAGAGCTTGGCTGCTGAGCTGCTAACTGAAAGGTTGGTGTTGCGAACCCACCAGCCGTTCTTCTGAGAAAGATGAGGCAGTCCGCTTCTGTAAAGATTTACAGCCTTGGAAACCCTATAGGGCAGTTCTACTTTGTCCTATAGGGTCACTATGAATCGGAATCAACTCCATGACAGTGAGTTTTTTTTTTTTTTAGAATTGGAAAAAGGAGCCCTGGTGGCAGAGTGGTTAAGTCCTCTGCTGCTAACCAAAAGATCAGCAGTTTGAACCCACCAGCAGCTCTGCAGGAGAAAGAGGTGGCAGTCTGCTTCCATAAAGATTTGCAGCCTTGAAAGGGACAGAAGCTGTTTCGATTGACATGGGAAACCCAGGGTGGAAAGGGGGACTGTGTTGTCACGTAATAGGGATTGCAACTAGTGTCACCTAACAATATGTGTATAAATTTTTGTATGAGACATTAACTTGTGCTGTGAACTTTCACCTAAAGCACAGTAAAAGAAAGAAAGAAAAAAACCCTATGGGGCAAGTCTGCTCTGTCCTGCAGGGTTGCTATGAGTTGGAATCAACTTGACAGCAATGGGTCTGGAGTTGGAACACGCCATGTGCATTGAGGCCAGCTGCACACGTTGCCTCTCTTCTGAGGCTTCTGTGCTCAGCAAGAGTAGTAACAACAAATACTCCGTGAGCACATTAACATTTAGCTTCTGTGAAAAGAGGTTTTTATGGATCATTAAATCCTCACCCTAACCTTCATAACCAGTTGGCATCAAGTCGATTCCGACTCATGGAGACTCATGTGTTTTAAGGTAGAACTGTACTCTGTAGGATTTTCAGTGGCTTTTGATCTTTGGAAATAGATTGCCAGGCCTTTCTTCTGCGGTACCACTGGGTGGATTCGAACTGCCAAACTTTTGGTTAATAGCTGAGTGCTTAACTGATTGTACCACCCAGGGACTCCT